>NC_141028.1:58362500-58562500 GCF_052040795.2 Danio rerio | reverse complement strand
CATCTTCGATTTGAAGAATCCCCCCTTCCACCCCTACCTTTTCACCTTTCCCTCCATAGGGCAGCACGGTGGCTCAGTGACTAGCACTGTCGCCTCACAGCAAGAACGTCACTGGTTCTAGTTCCTTAACAGGCCGGTGGTCGTTTCTGTGTGTAGTTTGCATGTTCTTCCCGTGCTTGCGTGGGTTTTCCCCGGGTTCTCCGGTTTCCTCCCACATTCCAAAAACATGTACAACAAGTTAATTGTTAAATCTAAATTTCAATACAGGTAATCTAATAATGCAGCATATCTTTTAATAGCCTTCAATCTTAATTTTAGCTATTATAAAAAGGGGAGTTGTCGAGATCTACCTGAGCTCGAGGCTCCCCTCTCTACCTCCAAACGGGAGGGAGCCCAGGGCTCAAGAACCTTCGAGCTCAGGGCTCTCTCCCGGGACAGCATGCCAAACTTGCTTATAATCAATCATCAGCTAAGTGTGAACTCTTGAAAGGCAAATAAGAAAGAAAAGCGGTTGCTTTCATGAAGTGCACATACAATTCTTTAATAGTCGGCTGGGTCAGTTGGCATTTCTGTGTGGAGTTTGCATGTTCACCACGTGTTGGCGTGGGTTTCTTCTGGGTGCTCCGATTTCCCCCACAGTCCAAACACATGGGCTATAGGCTAAATTGTAAGCTAAAGAAAATTCATTCATATTCTTTTCAGCTTAGTCCTTTTATTAGTCTGGGGTCGCCACAGTGGAATGAACCGCCAACTACTCCAGCCTTTGTTTTACATTTACATTTTACATTTAGTCATTTAGCAGACGCTTTTATCCAAAGCGACTTACAAATGAGGACAAGGAAGCAATTTAACACAGTTTTTAACGCAGTTTTACGCAGCGGATGCCCTTCCAGCCTCAACCCACCTCTGGGAAACACCCATACACACTCATTCACACTCATACATTATGGACAATTTAGCCTACCCAATTCACCTGTACTACGTCTTTGGATTTGTGACCGGAGAACTCGGAGGACCCCCTCGCCAACACGGGGAGAACATGCAAACTCCAAACAGAAACGCCAACTGACCCAGCCGAGGCTTGAACCAGCAACCTTCTTGTTGTGAGGCGAACATATTACCCACTGCACCACCGTAAATTACTTCACCTAAAAATCAAAACCTTGTTACTGTCACAGTTTAGCCAGTCGTCCAATCACAATAGAGGACGAACTGGGCATCACGTCACCAACCAATTGTCAAACATTTCCTGTTTGAATGTTGTGTAATCAAGTCAACATATTAAAAATAAATAAATAAAAAACACCCACAGCTAAGTGTCGGCATCTCCAGCTGACTAAAACACTTTCCTGGACACACGGCCTATTTACAGTTTTTCTCAGTCGCTTTGGTGCGTTTCTCACAACACCAGTGCATTTCTGCACAACAGTTAATGCATTTCTCAAATCAATAAGTGCAAACTACAAAACCTAGATGATAACCTGCAAAAGCGCGTCACATGCTCAAAATGGAGAGTTCAATCCTCAAAAGCAAGTATTGATGTCAATTAAAGTGTCAGTGTCATCAAAATGAAAAGTCCTGACACCACTGTTTATGAACAAGACAGTCAGATGGCCGTCATGTTTTCATTATGACAGTTTACTCTGGACATTTTTTTCTATTCAAAAAAGTCAGATTTTGGTGACCCTTCCTGAAAATGCTCAAGACAGCACTTTATACTATTAGCACAGCCATTTGAAAACTACAGTAAAGTTAGACATCACTGCATTTAGTGAGGTATCTGAGTACAAGACACTGAATATGTATGTTTCACATTTTTACTCTGCATTTGCTCTTTGCAATTCTAATTTATTCACAGCATTGTGCAAAAGAATAAACACACTCTTATTTACAACAAACATAAGCTTTGTTTGGGTAGAGCTGTGCACAACTGTACACAATATTGCAGTACATATTGGAACTGAACCTACAACACACACAGGTCTGTTAATCATTCATCAAATTGTTCAATTTAGAAGACATTTTCAGAAAAATAAAGATGCTAGACAGATTTTGACAACTAGTTTAACATTTGTGTGTGTAATGACTCGAGTAATGAAATGAGGGCTATTAGTTTTATATGGAATGACTATTCAGCATTTACAAGTTTAGTTCATTTTGACTGACATGACATAAGCAGATGATAATGATATAAACAGCAGAGAGTTGTATGAAAGCAATTGATGCATGTCCAAAAGCATCTGCAATTTGCTGGAAGGAATGAGAAACTGCTACTAGGATGTGCACAAATGACTAATTGTTTAGAGAAATGCATTAACTGTTGTGCAAATGAAATAGTGTTGTGAGAAATGCACCAAAGTGACTGAGAAAAACTATAATATCATAAATGATTCATGCACTCATTATTATTATTATTATTATTATTATTATTATTATTATTATCATCATTATTATTATTATTATTATTATTCTTATTCTTATTATTATTATTATTAATATTATTATTATTGTTGTTATTATTGTTATTATTATTATTATTATTATTATTATTAATATTATTATTATTATTATTATGCAAATAAGACATTTGTTTTTGTCATTTTTTATAAGGATGGTTTAAATTTGTATCCTTTTTTGTCTTTGTCAGAATCATCATCAGTACATTGCTTTTCTGCAAAATTGCTAGTTAATTTCACGAATATTACCAAAGAAATGCACATAATAAATTAAACATGACATTCGGCATGCGTTGTGAAACAGTATTTTCTTGTAAATACATTAATCTATTTTCCTTCAGCTTAGTCTCTTATTTATCAGGGGTCGCCACAGTGAAATGAACCACCAACAGCGGATGCTCTTCCAGCCGCAACCCAGTACTGGGAAACACCCATACACTCTCACATTCAAACACACACGTACACTACGACCAATTTTGTTCATTCAATTTCACTATAGTGCATGTGTTTGGACTGTGGGGGAAACCGGAGCACCCGAAGGAAACCCACACCAACACGAGGAGAACTCCACACAGAAATGCCAACTGGATTGAATCAGCGACCTTCTTGCTGTGAGGTGGCAGCGCTAACCACTGAGCCACCGTGTCACCCTTATAAAAACACTCCTGCACAATTTGTTGTGCAATGTTTTATACAGTGTACCTGGTTCCATTTCGACAGTTATCAGAGCCACGTCATCATCATCTGAGAGTGGACCTGGGCTGCTGGACAGTTTCGTTAAAGTGGTCCACCTGCAAGGGTCAAGAATATCAGCGTTAATAGGATAATCCACCCAAAACTACCAGTTCTGTCATTATTCCAGTCTCAGGAATCTGAATCTAAAGTGTCTCCAAGCTATTTTGTCGTTATTTTTGTAAGTGTAATGCTGGGTTTCAACTACATTTTTGTCACTGATTATTTAAACACCATCAGTTGAAGTCTAAAATGATTCGCCTCCCTTTAATTTTCTTTTTTTTTTTTTTTTTTAATATTTCTCAAATTATGTTTAACAGAGCAGGGAATTTTTTTCACAGTATGTCTGATAATATTTTTTTCTTCTGGAGAAAGGCTTATTTGCTTTATTTTGGTTAGAATAAAAACAGTTTTATTTTTTTTAAATCATTTTAAGGACAAAATTATTAGCCTCTTCTCTAGTCTACTGAACAATCTCATCATACAATAACTTGCCTAAATACCCTAACCTGCCAAGTTAACCTAATTAACCTAGTTAAGCCTTTAAATGTCACTTTAAGCTGTATAGAAGTGTCTTGATATATCTAGTCTAATATTATTTACTGTCATCATGGCTAAAATTAAATAAATCAGTTATTAGAGATGAGTTATTGAAAGTATTATGTTTAGAAATGTATTGAAAAAAATCTCTACGTTAAATAGAAATTGGTGAAAAAAATAAACAGGGTGGCTAATAATTCAACTGTACATTTTGGGTTCTATAAACAGGTAATTCTTTCAATATCTGTCATCGTTTGCCTTTACAGGGTATATACAGAGTTCAGAGAGTGAAATTCAATGGGGAGAGTGGGGACAGTTGCAACACTTTTTGCATTTCCTTCAGTTTCTCAGAGTTCTTTGTGGAAACTCAAAATTTGAATCTAATAAACCCACATCTATTAGATACCCACCCATATTGCTATGACGTGTACAAATAATAACATATGCAGAATTTAAACTTCAACACACAAAGTCGAACATTGCAACTGACCCCGAGCATGGGGACGGCTGCAACATTCATTGAAATGAAATAATAATAAATTAAATATTTTTTTGGTTAACACACTAATTGTTACTTGGTTAAAATGTTACATTAGTTAAATTGGCCATATAAATACAGACTATTAAAAGAAGCAACATCCATGTCTTTGAACTTTAAAATTAATTAATTAATCAAGTAATGTCTTACAAAAACAAATTAGACAGTATGAGAAATTTTCTGACCATTAAGAAATATATATATTTTTTTACCTCAAAATAAGTTTTATACAAAAGGAATGGTCACATCATGTCTTCCGTACTGAAGGAGGGTCTAACTGAGAATATGTAGTAAAAATATCATGACTCTAGCTCATGCCTAAATAGAGGAATAAGTCTTGTTGCAACCATCTCCACTCTCCCCTACCTTTTTAAAAGACTCTTTCCATACATTTTAAGACCTCATCGCCACTTTATGGTTTCAACCAGTAACATTGGCGACATTTTAACTTACAGCATATTTACTAAGTAATGGTGATTGTAAGAAATTAATCTAATCTACTGAATCCTAAACTAAAACATTATTCATATACAGATCAAAATGCTAATCCAGCAGGTGGTGCCTAAAGAAGCAGGAATAACAGTGCAGTAAACAAAGCAGAGTGATGTCAAACCTAGTAGGATTTTATCAGTTTTAAAAACTCAGCCCAGGCTCATTCTGAAAACGTACCCCTGTATACAATTCTGGAGAGCATCAAATACTTCCCAGGAGCTACATTTTTTGCAGTTTTTGTTTTCGCAAATCCACCAGAGGCCGCTGTGTACGCTTTTTCAAATCTCAAATTTCTCGCCAGTGCCATTCGTGCCTGCTGTTTTCGAGTAAATCCACCAGAGGTCGCTGTCGACTGACTGAATCGACTGACTGACCCACCCTCCTCCTTCCCTAAACCCAACCAATAGTGTTTTCAAAATCAGCAATTGACCAGCGCCCACCCACTTACCTAAACCCAACCGACAGTTTTCAGAAGCAATCAAGAAAAGCAAAAGCCCTCGCCTGATTTTTACCATGTTTCAGATTTTACCACATTCTCACCCTGGTAATTACTTGGTTATTTCATTTTTTGGCTTCTGTTTTTGTCTTATCCGCTTTTTGGAACCGTTCTTCACCAAACTCAAACCCCGTCGTCATGGTCAACTCCTCTCTGCATTTCAAGTCCGCTGACGTACATGGCGAGCTACTGGGCAAACTGGTAACAGCAGGAAAGCCGTCCATACGGAGGTAAGCAATCAGCTGGTAAATGCGAAAAGGATCAGCATCATACCTCCTCGTAGCATTGGTTTTAAAGATAAAATGCAGCCATATGTACTTATGCTAAATAATTCGCAATCCCCAGAAATATATATAGGGCTGCGTTTTCAGAATATGCATGTGTTGCATAAACTACACAGCATCCCGAAATTCGCATATTAAATCCAGGCAAACTTTAGCAAACTGATACAAAATTTAATACCTTTTAAAATGGCATTTACGACTTTTAAATACTTTTTCAGGGCCTTAAACATCTTTAAATTGACTTATCAATATTTAAGACCCTACAGACACCCTGCTTTATTGGCATGCATGATGTCATCAAGAAGGCTAAACTAGAAACTGACTACTGCAAATAAAAAAATGTAAACAAACAATGTCTACTGACGCGAGCATGTCGTAAAAGCAGGAATATAGCTGCTCTAGCTCCACTATAGACTTTCCTCCATTGCACAACTGCATCTTAAGTAGAAGTACGAATGACATTAGAAATTGTAGAGCCATATAGCGCCTTGATTCAATAAGTTAAAGTGTTTTCTAGTATCGACACAGTAGGTATGTTGCTTACACACGCTATGATATCGATGATATTGCGCAGCCCTAACAAACAGTATAAGGGCGTACTCACACTATGTACAGTTGCCTTAAACTGAGCCGAGGCACACTTGTCCCCCCTCCCTTCCCTCGACGGCCCGCACTCAGCCATCGCATTCAGGCCTGAGCACGCTTACGTCATCGATGATGCGCTGTTTAGTTTAAGAAGCACTCGCTCAGCACAGTAGGGATTTCTTTAGTTATATCGTTTTAGATGCGATGACAGGCAGTCAATTATTTCGCCGAACAGATCCGCCACTTTTGACGCTCACAAACAATCATTAAGTCCTCGTGCTGCAGGAATTAGGAGGTTTGCTGAAGGTGCAGCTGTCGTGCAGTGAGGGGTTTGCATCTTTAATAAACTACGACAGTTTGCGTTCATTAGACAGTAAGAATGATTAATAAATCCAATCAAACTTTCCCCTTAAAAGTCACGTCTCGTCTTCAGTTTCGGGCTCAGGCACGGTACGCTTGTAGTGTTAATGCCAAGCTCTTTTTACTGAGCAAGGTTATGATAGTTTTGGATTTTTCATTAGTTTAAGTTTCTTTTTCGTTTTGACTTTTTGTTTTCAAATTCACTTAGTTTGATTTAGTTTTTAGAGAGAAATTTACTAGTTTTTATTAGTTTCTAAATTTTTTTAATTATTTCGTTTTAGTTTAATTTTTATTAGTTTCAGTATTAGTATTAGTTTTTTTTTCTTTTAAATAAGGATATTTGTTAGGTGCAAGATTCAAAATCAACAGAATAAATATTGTAGAACAAAAACTCAACCACACATTTTTTTGAAACCTGTATTCAGAGGACACATGAACACTTTCATCTACCACTACCATCCTCAAATTCAAATACAACAGCCCACAAGATAACAGCCTTATGTACAATATGTGTGCAAGGCTGCTCTGAGGTTAGATACACAGTAGTGATGGGAAGTACTAATCTTTTACACAGATGTTAGGACTCAACGTTATGTAGTCAGCAATAGTCATTTCAGTCAGTTAAAACATCACCATGATCTGAAAAATGTCTTACAGTAAAGTTTTGCAACCCAACTGAAGCATAATTCACTTACTTAAACTCCATTGTGATTTTCTGTTATGTAATAAACTTCCGTTTTTCACCAGATCCTCTCATTTAAGCCCTCGGTTTACCCCCGCTCAAGTTCAAGTTTATTTCAGTCTCAGCAGGCTGTCATGCACTGTTTGTGTTCGGTTCATTGAATCATGCATGTGCAGTATTATCGGATCACCGTTTCTCAAATTTGATTTCAATGTAACGTTACTGTTCTAATAACTGAATTGAGAGTATATATTGGATTATTTCGAATCAGAGGGGGTATCAGCAGTTGGTGGATAAGTGCTTACTGGAGACGCGAATCGTTTCAAATGATTCAGTTCGATTTGGTGAACTAGTTCAACCAGTTCACTTAGAAGATTCGGTTATAAAGACTCGTTCGCGATCGCGATACAGAAATAAAACCCATTATTGGGCACAAACGTGTTAAAGGAATAGTTTAAAGTGTCTGTTTTTAATGCTGTTACCGTGCTGCTGTCATGTCCACTCGTTGTTTTTGTCAGCGAGGACAGCTGGAGGAGAATTGGCTCGATGTGGCCAGTGGCAGAAGGACTACAGGTGCTGTATGGGTCAAACACCTGCAGCACGAATTATATTTACTTCTAAAAGGCTTACAGAAGGATTATGGCCTAAATACATTCACAAATACAAAAATGAAGGTGGTTTTTGCTATAATTTTAGTAAGTTTCAGTTAGTTTTTTTACGTAGACAATAGTTTTAGTTAGTTCAAGTTTTTAAAAAAAAATCGTTTTTATTTTTATTTCAGTTAACGACAATTATTTTACATTTAAATTTAGTTTTTTCGTTTGTTTTCGTTAACTATAATAACTTTGCGTTTGAGCCCAAGTGAACCGCGCTCTTCCAACAATGTCAGGGTCGGCCAAGTGAACTGCGCCTGAGCCCGATTCAGAGCACTCACACTTCTCAAACGATCCGGGAAACGGGCCTGGCCACGGTTGGGATAGCATAGTGTGAGTACGCCCTAAGATATCAGATTCAATAGAAACAATGCTTCTCAAAGGATGCTGAAATAAAAAGCTGTACCATCTGGGGCAGGAGTTGGCGCGGGCAGCTCCACACGAGCTCCAGATGCAGAGGGCAGCAGGCATGAGGACGGACACCCAGAGCCAGCAGCAGCTCACGATCAGAGACATGAACAGACCGAAGTCATGAACCGCCGGGATCTAATGACGCATGCAAACCAGAGAAAAGGTCACGCGTCAGGTGTTGTCACCATTTTTCAACGTCTTTGCATGTTTTAATATAAATTAACCGGCGGGATTCTCATCACACCCGGTACACTACTGAATAAACATGAGCGCGTGACAGAAACATAAAAGCCCCATGGGTGCAAAAGCGACTCTGTATAAAAGAAGACCTCTCTTTACAGATAAAGAAATGTTTGACTGTCTACTTTACATGCCCTTGCAGCTTATTTCATCATTTGGCTCATCGTGTTTATTTTTTGATTGATGTTACATCCTGAGTTCTTAGCGGGAGGTCACAGATGGATCCTCCAGACTTTTGCTTTTCACCTTGTCACAGCATTTACAGCTCACAGCACTTTGATGGCAGGAAAAAGAATGAATTATGAAATAATTCACTGTATAGTCACTGGATGTGGTTGAAAGCATTATTATTATTAACATCATCATCATCAATCATTAATTTCATTCATTTTCTTGTTTCTTGTTTTCCTTTATTAATTCTGGGTTGGCACAGCGGAATGAACCGCCAACTTAACTAGCACGTTTTTACGCAACAGATGCCCTTCCAGCCGCAACCCATCTCTGAGAAACATCCACACACACACACACTCATACACTACGGACAATTTAGCTTACCCAATTCACCTGTACCGCATGTCTTTGGACTGTGGGGAAAACCAGAGCACCCGGAGGAAACCCACGCGAAGGCAGGGAGAACATGCAAACTCCACACAGAAACGCCAACTGAGCCGAGGCTCAAACCAGCGACCTTCTTGCTGTGAGGCGACAGCACTACCTACTGTGCCACTGCGTCGCCCTCATCGATTATTATTATTATTATTATTATTATTATTATTATTATTATTATTATTATTATTATTATTGGCAGTTCATTCTGCTGTGGTGACCCCAGATTAATAAAGAGACTAAGCCAAAAAAAAAAAGAATGAATAAATGAAAGAAAGTAGAGTTCCTTTGATAAAGTCACTGTGGTCAACATGTTAGCTCATGCTTGCGTTGACCTGAGCTGACTGAGTGTGTTTCTGCACCTGTGAGAAGGTGTTTGCAGCGTACGCGGTGGCGGTGGTGAAGGACGTGAGGAAAGTGGCTCTGCCGGCCGTCTTCATGGTGGAAATCATGCGCTGCATCGGGCAGGTCAGATGAACCGACTGTCTGAATGTACTTATGAACACAAACACATCATCCACACCTAAGAGAAAAGAGTAAAGAGGAGAAAATTGTCCACAGTGTATTTATAAGGCTTGGTGTTCATGCTTCACTTGTAGAAAATGTTATTTTTTCACAAATCTTGCTTTGATTATATACAGCTACTCGGCTAACATGAAAATGACTGTCATATTTTCTAGTTCCCCTAAAAGGTCCGCCCTCAAGAGGCTGTGATTGGTCAACTAACATAACGTGCTGTGATTCACGGATTGGCTACGTCACACTCCTACAAGCACGCGCTTTAGTGCTGTGTAAACAGTCCAGTAGGAGCAGCTGTCAACAGCGTTAGCTGCCTGAATCAGACAGAAAAAAACGAGCACACATCTGAACCTCACGCCTGCTAACTAAAATAAAACCTGACAAGTGTCTTTTATATATATTGGAAATAAGCATGTGTAAGTAATA
This sequence comes from Danio rerio, assembly GCF_052040795.2. NCBI lineage: Eukaryota > Metazoa > Chordata > Actinopteri > Cypriniformes > Danionidae > Danio > Danio rerio. The sequence goes on along the minus strand of NC_141028.1, from coordinate 58,552,480 downwards.
TGAAACGTTCACATATCTTTTACGAGTTTGAGATGTAGAACGCAGGGAAAGCAGAGACACTGCAGCACTGGTGAAGATTGTGGGTGTTTACAGCGGTTTGGCTGATAAATATGAATTTATAGCTAAATTGTTAGCGGTGCCAATCAGCATTTCCTGTTGTTTACATCCTTGTTTACGTCCTTGCTACAACATACCAATAACGCAAGAAACTGTGCCTGTAGTTGATAAATTTTAACAAATAAATACACTTATTTAAGGCTCACAATCCACAGCTTCATCTGTTGGAGGAGTTTTTAGCTGAATCCAGCACTGAACTGGGAGAGATTTTGAAAGTTCTCCTTTGTCAAATGCTAGCGCTAAATCTTATTTTTTTTGTAATTCTCTGGAATATAATTAAATTGTACGCACTTCTCTCTTTGTGTCTTGTCATTTGGAAGCCCAAATACAGAAACAGAAGAAGCTCTGTGGAAATAGCAGCGTTTGGAGGCATTTTAGCTTTCTCTGCTTTAACATTAGAGCACCTCTGGCCACGCCCCTTCGCTGCACAGGTGTGCGTGTGGGGAATGCGGATAACCGTAAGGCCTTGTGATCTCACTAGCCTGGATGTATTTTTTGTAGTCCCCAAACTTCGTTTGCTGTAGGCTTTGCTAAGCTTAAAGCCAATGTCTCCCTTTGCATTGAGCTTTGAGCGTCTTACATTCAGACATGTTGTTAATGTTCACAAAGCTACATTACACATCAACTAAAGTTTCAAATATGATATCATAGTGGACCACTCCTTTAAGTTTCAGACAGAGGGCTCAGAGAACATGTTAATTTATAGATTTGGTATTTTATGGACCCTCTTTTACATGACATCTTAAATCCTTGATAGTTTTATACACTTAGATTTTTTTAAACATATGAACATTTATATCTATTTATGTATGTACTATATCATCTTTGCATCAAATGACAAAAAAAAACAACAACCACTAAATGTGCGAGGTGTTTCTGAAGGCTGATTTATACTTCTGCGTCAAACGCCGGCGTATGCTACGGCGCTGACGCATAGCCCTTCGCCGTGGCCGTCGCCGTCACTGACATGCACCTCTCAAAAAATGTAACTACACGTCGCAACGACGCGTAGCGTAAGCTCTGGGATTGGTCGGCTTGGTAGCGCTGACGAGTCTGGGCAGGACCGAGAGCCACGCGAATGGCGCGAGCGATTGTTTACAAGTGTGGAGTCCCGTGAAGGAGCTCCGGATGGAAAGTTTTGTTCTGTGTTAACCTCATAGTTAAAGTTGTTGCACGTCCGTCGGTTCCTGCCTCAAAATGAGCAAGTTTGAGCCACTTGTACATCCCGGAAGTGTTCAGGAAAAGCAAAATTGCAGCGAAGAAACTCGACACAGATGAACATTTACAACTCACTACCAACTAGCGTTTCGGAAGTGTTAATGCCAAGTGTGCCGCAAGCCTGCGTTTGAGTGAAGGTCTCGGCCGTTAGATCGCCCCCTGGGGGCTGGCTGCAGTACAAGTCATAAAGCCCGCCTCTTCTGTGTTAATGAAGGAGACTTGAGCCCAAATAAAAAAAATTATTACACTTGCAATAAAATGTCCCAAAAGATGGTTCTGGTCGATTAAGGCACTGGTTATTGTGCTGAAATAGGTGCAGATCTTCATTTTTGTTTGTTTTTAGCAGTAATTTAATGCTGGGCGTGTCATCGTGATTGACAGCTGTGATTGACAGTTTCTCAAAGCAGCGCGTCTGAGCTTCGGCAGGAGACTGAAGTGTTATTAATCAATTTCTGTGTTATTTTACCATGATAAAATGAGTTCAGCAGTAAACTATAGTTTCTGACATACATGATCCTGGTGGAACACTGTTTATTCGCTAAGTTCAGGGCTTTTTTCGGGCTTTATTAGTTTGCTGATACACGCCTAGCCACCCAGATAGCAAAACACAGTTCCGGCTAGATCCTCGCCTGCCGGAGACTTATCTCTTAGAGCTCAGACTGACTAATGTTACCTCTGCTGGACCTACTCCGGATGCCTGGACTCACTACCCGATTCCAGCCCGAGTCAATCGAGCCAGATGCGGCGGCCGAGCGAGCCGGCGCTGCCGTATGCGAGCCGGAATCAGCCCGCGACGCCGCGAGTAGGTTATGCGCTGCGGCCTGGAGCTGGCGCGATTGAATATATAAAACCCTCATATTTGTTAACGTTATTACATCCATTTGTGTTGATATGACAGCAAACGCATTTCGAAGTTCGAAGGGGCGTGGTTGATTTTACATAAAGCGTTTGGTTGGAAGCTCGACTCCGCTCATTTTCGCGGCTCCTCCTCTGGCTCCATTAGACAGTCCTTCTGCGCATGTCAAGGCTCCAATTTCAGCAGTCTTTTGCGACAGTTGTGCCCGTCAAGCAGGCGTTTTGCCCTCAAGGCGTTCAATGGGAAAAAGGGCTGTCGCGTCGTCCATATTTTTTACAGTCATTGGTTAATGCAAACCAACAGAGACAGCGCGCAGAAGTATAAATGCACAGCCACGCGCGTTGCATGCGCCGTGGGTTAAGCTGGTCACTTGACGCAGAAGTATAAATCAGGCTTAATGCAGCGTCTATGGTGGTGGGACAGTAAATCTGTCACTATTCTCTCTTCTGCCTGCCGTCTAACACAATTTTGTCCCTTTCTTTGAAAGTCCTGATAACATCATGCCAGTTTTTCTTTCATTATTTTAGCAAATGGGATTGTAAAAATTTAACTCTCCCATTTACTGGCACTCTAAGTTTACCCAGATATGATGACTTCTGCTACTGAGAAACCTGGAAATTTGAAAAGGCTTCATTATTCTCACCGATGCCGATGATGACGAAAGCTGCCACTCCGTTGAGGATGCCGAGATATTTCACTCCAAACACCACATGATACAAGAAGAGAGCCACGAGGCAACTAAGACCAATGCTGGCCAAGCCGAAGAACGTCAGAAACACTGCGGAGGAAAGAAATGGTTGTGAAGCATATTACCAAATCCAGAAAGCACAACGGAGACTACAGTAATCTATACTAACAAGTGATTAGTTGACTTTAGTTAAATGGGTAAACTGATTTTTTTAAATGCCCCCTGTATAATTTTTCCACAATTTCTGTTAAACGGAAAGAAAGGTTTTTTCAACATATTTCTATACATATTAGTTTTAAAAACTCATTTCTCATAACTCATTTTTAGTTGCATTTACATGAATGGTGACACACACTCACTGGCCACTTTATTAGGTACACCTTACTGGTCCCGGGTTGGACCCCCTTTTGCCTTCAGAACTGCTTTAATCCTTTGTGGCGTAGATTCAACAACTGGAAATATTCCTCAGAGATTTTGCTTCATATTGACATGATAGCATAACGCAGTTGCTGCAGATTTGTCAGCTTTCTATGAGCTGGAACCAGTCTGGACATTCTCCTCTGACCTCTGGCATCAACAAGGCATTTTTGGCCCACAGAACTTCCGCTCACTGGATATTTCCTCTTTTTCAGACCATTCTCTGAAAACCCTAGAGATGGCTGTGCATGAAAATCCCAGTAGATTAGCAGTTTCTGAAATACTCGCCGGCACCAAACACCATGCCACGTTCAAAGTCACTTAAATCACCTTTCTTTCCCATTCTGATTTGAACTGTCTTGACCATGTCTACATGCTAAAATGCATTGGGTTGCTGATTAGAAATTTGTGTCAACAAGCAGTGGGGCAAGGTGTCCCTAATAAAGTGGCCGGCGAGAGTATAATGCGTCTAGTGTTCCTGATAGTGTGGATGCAGATCATTTTTCTAAAACGCAATAAAAACGCCGTCCATACATTAAGCATTTCCATTCTAAATCCTCAATTTAAGATGAAAATGCACGGGTGTAAATGGCACCTAGCAAGCACAACAACAAACAATAGCTTCTTAACATATGATCTAAGCTATGTCTACCTCCAGTCTCACTTTAAAATGCATCAATGCTACTTAAATGGCTTCATTTAATTGCAAGACAGCTAATGGGATATCCGTCAGCATTACTCAGCTCGTCAGATTAGCATTAGCACATCACAAAACTGCCAGGATATTTTTGGCCTACATCCTTCACCGCAACCAGGAGATGTTTTCAAGCTTTTATCCCTGAATTAACTCCAAGTGCCGTGTCGAACAGAGAGCGCTAAAGGCTTCCTAACAAACTGCGGAGAGGAACAACGGCGTTGGAGAGCTCTTTAACAAGTATAGCTGACATGTAAATGGATTCAGGTTTTGGGAAGGTTATATTACATAGAGATAAGGCGCTGAGGTCATGTTATGTAATGTAAAAGAGAGGGGTTTTGATGAAAATGTCAAATGTTGTTCCATTTCCCATTATCCAGAAGGTTGTTGTTGCAGCAGCTCGGAGAAAATAAGCCTCATTTTAGCAACAGAAATAGGATAACGACCTGAATATACTAAGAAAAGCAGCTGAACAGGTCCAAATCAATAAGATTCATTAGATGAATTGCGCAGCAGCCGAAGTTGCAGTCGGTACATCTTCCCAATCGGCATCATCGTGTGGTTTTAATAGGCTGGAATGAGTGTTTACTGCTGTGCTAATTAAGTCGTACGGTACACAGTTGTAAACTCATGCTGCTGCTGTGTGTGCGTGTGCGTAGGCTGCGCAGGTTCAAGGCGTCAGTCGGATTTCATTTCAGAAATCATTTCAGGCTTATCTTTTGACAAAAAATGTTGACACAAAAGCTAACCGAGGCCTTTTGTAGATGAAAAATCCAACCCAGTTGCGATTCCGGCAACAACAAGTCCTCAGAGCAAGGTTAAAGGGGCTGTATGTAAGTTTTTGACTCTTCTAAAGCATAAAAATACCATAAGATGTTTGTAATATTTAAGAAACATGCTAATTCCATTCTTGTTTATCTGGAAAAACAATGCTAAAGTCAGATATTCTGCTTTGAAAATGCGAGTTATGTCTTTGTTTTGGGTTTTTTAACCTGTCCAAAGCCAGTTTAGGCAATTAAATTTCAGCACTCCGTGTTGCCTTTGAAAACATTGTATTTCATCTATTCAGTCAAGAAGGCTCTCGAAGTGTGCGTCTGTGACTGAAATGCGACCTCTGGTGGGCAGTAGCAGACTCCGAAATGAGATTCAGATTCAGAGTTCCACATGAGGTGGTTATTACTTAGCAAATAATATACATATTATGAACATAAACATTAGGTGAGCAGGTTGCATTGTAACCTCGTGTCCTAACAAATTTGCAGTGATAAGCAGTTGGGCTGTTTGCACCAGACAAACAACAGAAACACAACAGAAATGTAAATACAGTCATTCAGAAGCACAGAATATATTTGAGGTTTATATATATAAATATATATATGGTTTGAATGAGCATTTATACAAACATTTTAGAAAAAATGTCAAACAGGTGGGCCTTTAAAAATTGATCAGAAAAAGAAGTGAGCCCCGAAGTGAAAAAGGTTGAGAACCCCTGATCTAATTAACACATATTAATTCTCTTTAACATGATTAAATGTAGATGCTGAATCACTAATAGGTGTTAGTTTTCACTGAGTCACAGTTCTAAAGTTCAATTTCAAACAGTCTATTTTATTTTCCAGATCTGAGGTGAACTATCTGCTGCTGCTTTCAGTAGTATGGCAATAAAAGTCAAGTAAAATGACATTCAAACTCACATTGTTAGCATTTTACATTGAATAAAGCACATGAGCTGTACCTGAGCTGATTATTGTCAGTTTTCTGTTTTTCAGCTGCAAGAAATAGAAGCCATTTCTAATATAGGAATTTTAGGTGTTGGTTAGGAAAAATAACTTTTTTTAATATGGAAAATATTCCTTCTATCGTGTGCCGTTGCTTTTATGTAGAACACGCAAATCTGTTTTTAGGCTTGACAGTCAGGCACACTGCAGTTGGTGTCATCGATCTGGCAACCTGCGCTTGCGTATGTTTTGAACCAGGTGTGCAATACCTAGTTCAACCACTGGGTGTCAGTGATTAGCTTGTTGTAATGAAAACAATATATTAATTAAAATTAAATTTAAATGTAGAATTGTTCATTATTTATAATGCAACTTAAGTACACCCCAACAACATAGTTCACCCAAAAATGAAAATTACTTTTAATTAACTCATTTTTTAATTGACTCATCCCCAAGCCATCCACAGTGTAATAACTTTTAATTACATGTCGGATAGGGGCTTTTGACAAAAGCCAGCAGATAGCTTTCTGCAATTCTCACATAGACACCCACTGAAACTAAGCAGGGCTGTGCCTGGTCAGCACCTGGATGGGAGACCACATGGAAAAGCTAGGTTGCTGCTACAAGTGGTGTTAGTGAGATCAGCAGAGGGCGCTCAACCTGCGGTCTGTGTGGGTCCTAATGCCCCAGTATAGAGAAGGGGACACTATATTGCTCAGTGAGCACCGTCATTCAGATAAGATGAGGTCCTGACTCTCTGTTGTTGTTAAAAATTCCAGGATGTCTAACCCTGATCAAATTTGCCAACATGGCCGCCTAATCACCCCCATATCATATTTGGCTTCATCACGTCTCTTCTCCACCAATCAGCTGGTGTGCGGTCTGGAACAATATGGCTGCAAAAAATCTTTTCAAACCAAACTATTAGTGAAATATATGTGTCCTAATAGTGTTTTTAGTAATGTGGGACATATATATGACTGTAAACATCTAAAAAAATGTGTTTTGGTGTTTTTTGTAACCCTTTAAACTTAGTTTTTGATTTTTCAATGTAATGAACCGCTATTTACAACAACAACAACACAAACTAAGCTAAAACCACTGTAAATCATGGTGTCTCAGGGTTTATTTGATTCGAATGCTAGTTAAATGTCTTACCAGAAAAAGAAGTCAGAACATACACAAGGACAGTGATGCATCCACCACTGAACAACGCCAGCAACATGTCACTGTTGAAGGTCTTGCGCACCTCATCGTCGAATAACTCTGTTCCACCATACAACACCTTCACTTTACTGAGAGACAGAATGAAAGGGAATAAAGAGAAATAGTCACGATGAACATGGTTAGATGGGGGGGATTACATTAGCAGATGGAAAAAGATTATCCTAATTACATCGGGAGCTCTTAAAGGAGTCATTAGAGTATGTGAATGTCTATTCTGCATCTGGACACTGGATCATTTCTAGACCTCCTACAGTCCAGGATTTAATGATTTGAAGAGCATCCGCTTGCATTGACAGCAGAAAGTACAGTAAGGGTGTTTTGTAGTTCAACAAAGCTTTGGCCCATTGATTCATACATGTTTTTTGTTTGGTAATCATCCTGCTGGAGTCTGATTTGCAAAAAGGACGAATTGCAAAATCTGACAAACTCTCTTTTGTCTCTGCCACTAAAGAACACTTACCGGCTTAATAGACTCCCATTTGGTGTTTGATCATTTTATATATAACTCGTTAGTTCTGCATTAGTAAAGTGAACAGTACTGTATCTACGGCGGCCACACAGAAGAGCAGCAGGACTGAGCAATGATTCATCACCATTGTGCCATTGAGGTCCTCCTCATAAATTCATTGCTCTGTTAAATGGACGTCAAATTTGGGAAAGCTAATTCTGCCTTATGGCAGTCCTCATGCACACTTACATTTTTATGCAACACAGTGTATCACTTTTAGAATAAAATGCCATCGTTGAGTAAAGAGTTGAGCACTAAAATGAAGTAAACAGTACATTTTACTTAAGGGATTGCTTTTGGAAGATGTTTTCTATGGCAGGGAGGGTTTATGTTTTCAACCCAGGCTCATTATCGATACATACCCCTTCATACATTTTTGGACAGAGGAGGTACTTTTTTTTGCAGTTTTTGCTTTCGTGAATCCACCAGAGACCGCTGTGTACGCTTTTTCAGATCTGCTCTTCTCGCGTAAATCCACCAGAGGGCACTGTCGACTGACTGACCGACTGACCAACCAACTGATACCTCCACCAACCCCCTTCCCTAAACCCAAACGATAGTCTTTTCAAAAGCATCGATTGACCCGCCCACCCACTTCTCTAACCCCAACTAATAGTATTTTCGAAAGCACCGATTGACCCACCCACCCACTTCTATATCCATAACCAATAGTGTTTTCAAAAGCACCGACTGACTGTCCCCCTTACTTCTCTAATCCCAACCAATAGTTTTTAAAAGCACCGATTGACCTTTCCCCCATCTCTCTAACCCCAACCAATAGTGTTTTTAAAAGCATCGATTGACCTGCCCCCACTTCTCTAACCCCAACCAATAGTGTTTTTTAAAGCACCGATTGACCTGCCCCCCACTTTTCAAACGCAACCAATAGTGTTTTTTAAAGCACCGATTGACCTGCCCCCCACTTCTCTAACCCCAACTAATAGTGTTTTCAAAAGCACCGATTGACCCGCCCAACCACTTTTCTAACCCCAACTAATAGTATTTTCAAAAGCACCGATTGACCTGCCCCCTACTTCTCTAACCCCAACTAATAGTGTTTTCAAAAGCACCGATTGATCCACCCCCCAGTTCTCTAACCCCAACTAATAGTGTTTTCAAAAGCACCGATTGATCCACCCCCCAGTTCTCTAACCCCAACTAATAGTGTTTTCAAACGCTCCGATTGACCCACCCACCCCACTTCTCTAACCCCAACCAATAGTGTTTTCCAATGCACTGATTGACCCGCCCACCACTTCTCTAACCCCAACCAATAGTTTTCAAAAGCACAGATTGACCCGCCCACCACTTCTCTAACCCCAACCAATAGTGTTTTCAAAAGCACCGATTGACCTGCCACCGCCTTCCCTAAACCCAACCGACAGTGTTTTCTAAAGCAATCCAAAAAAAGAAAATCCCCCCGCGGATGCCTGATTTTTACCACTTTTTCAGATTTTACCTTGTTCTCACCCTGTTATTTATTAGTTTATTTATTTTTTTACTTTGTTTTTGTTTTACCTGTTTTCTGGAACTGTTCTTCAGACTTGAGCCCCGCCGTCATGGTCAACTCCGCTATGTTTCTAAAATCATCTAATATACGTGGCGAGCCAATGGACAAAGTGGTAACACCGGAAAAGCCAAACATTCGACAATAAATAGTGAGTCATTTTCATTTTTTGAATGCACTGTCCCTTTAAATGTGAATAACCAAACATGAATTAAACATAGAAACAGACAAATAAGTACCCAGGCCCCTTCGTTTAACACAATCCGCTGTAATCTCAGCTCTCACCTGGTGGATTGCTGTGCGAGGATGCCTGCATACTGCACCACAAAGTCTCTGAAGAGCCGTCTCTGTTCTAATGGTCTGTCTTGAAGAGAGTAAAAGGAGGGGAGAGGAGCTCCAAAATGGATCTCGCTGCGAAGAAGAGATGACTGAAGCTTGTCTGGTGTGAGAGACTCATCCACGTACCAGTAAAACTGCGGATGGGTGATCGCCAAGCTCAGGGCACCTAAAAAAATAGGATACTAAATAAGTCAAATCAAGTTGAGCATTATTAGAGGAACTCTGATATGAATACTGTGGTCCTGCTGTGATTTGAAAGAATATTGGAAAGAGGTTTTAGAGATTATTGCTATATTATATACTAATGTGCCTAGAGAAGTGTTTCCCAACCCTGTTCCTGAAGGCACACCAAAAGTATGTATTTTGGATGTATATGTTTTGGATGTGGTATATTAATGAGTAAATGTTGTTTTTCTTATTGAGTCCTTGAAGATAGAGCTTAATTATAGGGAACGTATCAAAAAGAATTCAGTTTTCTGTTGGACTAAATTGTGAAGGAAACTTTGAACATCAAAAAGCATTTTATCCAGTCGTGCTTCTGAAAAGCCATGTTAGGTTTAGTTTGAACAAAAAATAATTTAACCTTCTACATATTTGTTGGAGCTAACCTCCACAGGATGCTGATCTTCCAGGATCTGGATTGAATATCAACCATATATGTCAACCAGGACTGTGCTTTCCAAAAAGCTATGGATACAACTACATATAAGGTTATACTTCAGCAGTTTGGAAATAGACATCGACTCCTAAGTCTCTGATATAAACCAGCAAGATCTACATCAGGGAATCACCAAACTTGATACTTGAGAGTTTCGATACACCTGTCTGAAAGTTTTATGTATACTTAGGAAAACCTTGAATAGCTTCTTAAGGTGGGTTTGTTTAGGAGTGAAGGTAAATTGCCACAGCCATATTACCCTGCAACCCATGACAGGTTACTCACTGAAGCTAAGCAGGGCTGAGCCTGGTCAGTACCTGGATGGGGGACCACATGAGAAAACTGGTTGCTGTAGGAAGTGGTGTTAGTGATGCCAGCAGGGGGTGCTCAATCTGCGGTTTGCGTGAGAACTAATGCCCCAGTAAAGTGAAGTGGACACCATACTGTCAGTGAGCGCCATTTTTCGGATGAGACGTTAAACCGAGTTGCTGTGGTCATAAAAAATTCCATGGCACTTCTCATAAAGAGGTCCTGGCCAAAATTTCTCCATCGGCCCTTACTCATCATCGGCCTCCCTATCATCCCCATCCATTGAATTGGCTCTATCACTGTCTCTCCACTCTATAGCTGGTGTGTGGTGGTGGCCGTACCATCCAAGTGAATGCAGCACAGTGGTGGTGGTGTGGTGAGACCTCCCAACCCCCACACCCCCAATACGCGATCAATGGCCATACAAGATAAATGCACTATGTAAATACACATTACATAACATAAACTCTGTAGCACAACGACCCTCCAGGACCAAATAAGCCGACCCTTATTTGAGATAATGATTAATATGCATTCCCTCCATTCATTCTTTTTTTTTTTCAGCTTGGTCCCTTTATTAATCCAGGGTCACCACAGCAAGAATGAACCACCAACTTATCCAACTGATGCCCTTCCAGCTGCAACTAATTTCTGGGAAACATCCACACACTTATTCACACTCATACACTACGGACAGTTTAACCTACCCATTTCACCTGTACCGCATGTCTTTGGACTGTGGGGGGAAAAGGAGCACCCGGAGGAAACCCACACAAATGCAGGGAGAACAAGCAAACTCCACGCAGAAACGCCAACTGAGCCAGCCAAGGCTCGAACCAGCGACCTTCTAGCTGTGAGGCGACAGCACTACCTATTGTGCCACTGCGTAGCCACATTCCCTCCAGAGATTTACAAAAAAAGGAATCAGATTCATGTGACTAAAATGACTGATTTTGTTGCAAGTGTTTGCAAATTGTGCATTAAATTTTGCAGCACTTCTTTTATTGCTTTGCCTTGCGAAAATATACACAAGACAGTAGCTGCGTCCCAAATGGCACACTATACACTATGCACTCATGCACTATGTACTTATGCACTTACACACTCAACAGCATAGTATATGTATGTAGTGTCGTCCCAAATGGCACACTAATGTTTTTTTACTAAGCGGAAATTCAAACCGTTTCCCTGATGACGTTTGACGGTTGCCAAATCAGTGAAATAAACAACAGAATTATCAAATAATACCTGCTGTGAGTATAACTGCATTCACCATCGGGAGGCGCTATAATCACTCTCGTAGGAGAATTTTGCTTTCACCATCCAAAATAAATAAAGTTATCCAACATGTGCGCCCGATAGCTCCGCCCCTTCTGCTACGTGAGCAAACCTGCGGTCGTTGAGTGCGTGAAGTGTCCATCATTACACACTTTATTTTAGCGGCTGAATGAGTGCATCATCCGGGTAATTAAAGTGCACTTATTATTTTTGAAAACTTATGAGTTTTTAGTGTGAACACACTACTTACACAATTTATACTACAAAATGGCGTAGAATAGTGCATAAGTATGCGCTTTGGGACGCAGCTTATGCTTTCGACAACAAAAGTTTGGTGATTGATGCAACTCATGCAGCCAAGTTCAAACAGAATGCGAGTTTCGATAAAGTCACATGACGAACGGTGTCCTGAATCCCCAAAATTTGCGTGAAATCTGAAACATTTGTGAACTCTGCAAAAGATCTGATATGGGTGAACCACAGTGTACATAAAACAAACCTCAAGATTGTTTACAGGGAATTAAAGGTTAATGCTGCCAACTGATGATCAACAGTAAAACTTGCTTATGTTACTTTTTCTCAACAAGAAAAAACCACCAGCAATCAAGAATACATGATAATAGGGTGTCATGGTTTTGCAATCCAAAAAATCTAGTTTTGATGGAAGTCAATGGGGCAAAAACTGCCACAAACATAAGGAAAGGGTAGTCAATTTGCCCAGAGTGTATTATGAGTTTTCCCAAACATTTTCCCAAAATATGTATTGAAATCAGATTTGTCACCAAAAATCATTCCATTTGCTGAAACACAGAGAAAGATGTGGCCAAATTAAGACTCAAAATTACCCCAGAGTAGGGCTGGGCGATTTGGCAAAAAATAAATCTTTTTTTTTTTTTTTAAAGTTTGACCGATTCACGATTTCGATTTTTAAAAAAAAAAAAAATTTATTGTGTTACTAGTCTTCTCAAAACATTACAACAGCATGACTGAAGTAACATTCTCTTTAAAAGTAACTTGAAAAACCATCTGGTTAAGGAACATTGTATTTTTAATGGCCATGTCATACATAAATCGGTCAAGGTGTAAATAAATGTAAAACAAATTCATGAGTTAAATATCGATGCTGAAGATTTGAATAAGAAATATTTGTGTAAATATTGCAGTTGCAGGAATACAGAGGGATTTTTTGCAAGTTTTGCTGAGTCTAGGAAAGATTGGCTGTCAGCTCGGCTTTGACTTTGTCTTCTGATTGAATGTCAGGTTGTAAAGCTGCTGTCTTTTTCTTAAAAAGATACAGTGGAAGAAAAGGACTGAACATGGAAACTGTAAAGCTTAATTTAACTCAATGCGTGAAGTTGTGGATGTATAGCGGGAGCAAATACAAGCACCAGATGTGTGTCTAATATAAAATAATATATTTAATCTATTTTTCTTTTTTCCTCTTTTAAATACCGATCATTTGATGCGCTTTGCAGCTCTCTCTGTATTATGCTGGCTGATCTGTCTGGTTTTCAACTAGGTCCGCTAAATGACGTCATAGGGGCGGGTACTTTCATTTTCACTGCTACAGGCCCTCACCTCTGCTCGTGATCAAACCAAAAGATCGGCGCGGTTTTTCACATGGCAGGGTTTTAAGTCCTTCATACATGTACAGATCGAGAATATCGACTTGATGAGGGAATATGTCTTGACAATCCACACAGACGGGACGCAGACTAATGCAACAAGTAAAATCCTACATGATTTCGCGCTTTAACAGGCAGTAAAGCAGGTCGCACACCAGAAGCGCCACAACACGGCGCGCACATGACAGTTTAAACTATCACACAACAAACGCGCACATTCGCATGATATTTAACATGAAACTAATCAGATGGCTCTCTGTGGCGCAGCTGAAATATGAATTGCGTCGTGAATCGTGGCTGGGCGGCGTTGGTGTTTGTATAGAAACCTGTTTAGAATTCTAAAATCCATGGCGCTGCGCGGTGCTGCGTGGCGCGTCGCCGATATTTAATCCATTATAATGTATTAAATATATATATATATATATATATATATATATATATATATATATATATATATATTTTAAATGACAATTTCTCGATTTAATATAAAATTAAATTGTCGTCAAAACGTAAATTCGAATTAACCGAAAAAATCATATAAATCGCCCAGCCCTACCCCAGAGTGGATGAAAACATTCTCAACAGCACACAAGGGTAAAGAGAGTTTAGCTCAGCTTATTGACAGCAAAGACAGTGGGATAAACAGCCCCCACCCCGCAACTCACCATGTATATCAGCAAGATCAGGCCCCATTCCATCATAGTAGATCTTCCCTGCTCGCTCACTGGGAAAGAGGTAGGACAGGACGGAGCTCGGAGGGGAGCAGAAGGAGGGTCCCAAAGGCAAATCCTGCAACGCCTCCAATGGCTTCCAGCAGAACTGCTGAAACTGAGGGTGCTGCATTAGTACTCTCTCCACGTGGTGTATGGTGTGAAGACGGTCGGGGGTGAAGATGTTGTTATCCTTGTCACCCTGGGCCACAAACACTAGCTCGATCCTCCAAAGGGCTTGGGTCTGGAGATAGGGGTAGCCCGCAAACCTACGGGTTCTCATTAAGGGCGAGTCTGGTTTCTTGTGATCTTCGGCATCACTGGAATTGAGGGTTGCGGATATGCTCGAGTCTTTTTCCCTCTCTTTCATCTCCTTGTTTTTCTCATTTCCAAACTGCCTGTTGTCATTGTATGCCCCCGCCTCAGCTTTCCCCAAAATCCCTGTAGGTTCCGTGACATTCGCTATGCCAGAGACGTCCTTTCCTTTCCTGTTTACCATGAGCAACAAAAGGTCCCTCAGAGCATTGGCTTCCAGGTCAAATCCCTCGGCGTCCCGCCTGTGCCTGTCCCAAGATCCCAACTGGCTTTTGAGGGCAATAGTGAGAGCATCGAAACGCTCCGCCGAGGCATGACTCCTGACCTCGAATGCACTGTAGGAAAGGTCAATGTCTAGTGGCTCACAGCGAAGGAACATATAAGCCGAGAGAGCAAAGGGCACCAGAAATCCCACAGCCAGAACTATCCCACTCGCCCAGGGCTGCGTGTAGACCCATCCCAAAGTCCACCACAACCCTTTACAGACCTGCTCGTCTCCATTTGTTTGCTCTGCCTCTCCTTCATCCTCCTCTTCAAACTCACTCAAATTCCATGTACCTTGCATCAACAAGGGTTCGTCCTCCGAATCCATGGCTGCTCCTGCAACAAAGACACAAAACACATACAGTAATGCCTTTTGGCCTTCTAGGTGCGTCCTGACAGGTGAACGCTGAAATAAAGTACAGCTGATTTAGCGGGCATCTGTAAGAGACAGGCAGGTTATTCTCAGATGGCCAGTGCTAAGACAAGGACACAGCCGTTAAGCCTGTCATTCAGTAAGTGTAATAGTGGAACGCTTTGGCCTCTGGGTAGTGAGTGGTGAAAGGAAATGAAGGAAACAGTGAACCGAGTCTCAGAGGCCAGCGATCAGGCTGGCAGATGGTTTGGCCTCTGGTATAAGATGCTGAACCCAGAGGAAGGATGTGTGTGTGTGTGCGGGGGGTGTTAATATATTCTTCACACCAAACTGTGAGGGGATTTCATAGCAGGAAGGCCTTGTGAATATTATATGGGTGTATCTGAGGGAATCTTTTGGAAGCATTCAAAGTTTTTCTAATTTCTAATAAGTGATTTCTTCTATGACTGATTTTTCTTTAATGACAATTTAGAAGTAATTGATCGTTTTCCTGTGCTGTTTATGACTCTTCTCAGAACGCTCTGTTTGAATGAGCATGGATTATTTTGGACTTCCACCGTAAACAGCCACAGCTGTGATTGGCTAACAGTTTTGCATATTAAGCAGGCTAAACAGTATTGATCTTCCGATGAGGCGGGGCTGGTCCATTTTTAATGAATACAAAATTACAACCTAAAATTAGAAAAGTTCATAAAACATCTTAAGGGTCTTACTACTCTTCCATCCATTAAAATAAAAGATACTGACAAAATAAAATCAAAGTACACACTGCAATTCATTCATTCGTTTTCCTTCAGTTTAGTCCCTTTATTAATCAGGGGGCGCCACAGAGCCAATTAATCCAGCATATGTTTTACACAGTGGATGCCCTTCCAGCTGCAACCCAGTAATGGAAAACACTAGGGATGTAACGGTATTGTAAATACCGTCATACCGCAATATTAATTTTTTTCGATATTACCGTAGTCGCATGACTCGGTAAAACTATAGGTCTTCTGAGAAAATTTGCCCAGGCGAATGAAGCAAACGGGAGGTAGCGAAAACTACAATTCCCATCAGCCCATGCTTGATCATCATCCCTTGCGGTCTGTTGTCGCTACAGATCCAGTAATGCGGAAATGGAGTGTGCTGCTAGAAGCAGGGATCAAAAAGAGCTGGAAAACCCTAAAGCGGGTGTTGTCGCCGCGTGCGTTCTGAATAGCGGTGTTGTCGCGCAAGTTCTTGTCAGCTGTGTTGTGGCGCGCGTACTGAATAGCGGTGTTGTCGCGCGAGTTCTTATCAGCTGTGTTGTCGCGCGCGTACTGAATAGCGGTGTTGTCGCGGGAGTTCTTATCAGCTGTGTTGTCGCGCGAGTTCTTATCAGCTGTGTTGTCGCGCGCGTACTGAATAGCAGTGTTGTCAGCACACTGTTCAGATTGATGCAGACATGAGACCTCTATCTCACTCATGGTTTGTCCTCTCAAGTGGGGGAAAGACAATGCACAACGTTACCCACTGCTGTCAACCTGGGCCAAGTCATATCTCTCTTGTCCCAGAAACCTCAGTCCCAAATGAGAGGGTTTTTTTCTGTTGCAGGGGACATTGTAAATACCCAGAGATCCCAGCTTTTACCAGATTATATTTATATGATAATTTTCCTTTAAACCCATCTCTATCTAAGTGAGTGAGTGATTAAATGTTGAATGTGATGAGTTTTCAACAATACTAAATTGAAACTTTATTTTTTTACATGGTTTAATATTTTTTTGTTATTAAAATTGAAGTTCCTGTTTCAAAGCTTACAGATAGATGACTAATTTGTCATTGACACTTTTGGCACTTTTTTGGAGTATTTTCATAAGTTTTGTTTTTTCCTGTAAATGATTCAATAAATACCGTACCGTGACATTCATACCGAGGTATTACCGTACCGTGAAATTCTGATACCGTTACATCCCTAGAAAACACCCATACACACTTTGACCCCCGTTTACACTAATATGTTTTAAAACGGCGTTTTAGAATGAAAATGATCCGCCTCCACACTGACGTTTCACTCAGAGTTTCTAAACAGCTCTCTGTCCACACTATACTGCTGAAATCACGTGACCACACACACTCTGGCATGCGATGCAGCGTATGTAGATGTCTGACCAGATGAGAGCTGTGCACGTCAGACTGTTCATCAAGGATCTACCGCTGGATCTAATCTTACTATATTTGCTAAACGTGATATTAATTCATCTTGTTGTCTATATGTAATGACATATTCCCCGACTTTGGTCTTTTGAATCTACTACTTGCTCTCAGGTAACGTGTTTTGACTGAGTGCTAAGATAAGTTAATAATTAATGTAACCACGTACACAGATTCTGCATTTTGACTGATCGCTTGGCTTTATTTCCTATAATGTATTGTACGTTATATTTTTATATAATGGCCATTATTGATTATGAAAACTGATATTCAGCAAAAAAAAGGGTATGTTTTGTATTTTCAATGAGGATGAAATGTTATAGGCTCTGTTTTGTTATGCATATTGTGAAGATGATGCTCATATAAATATGCAGCTACTTGACGCCTCAACATTTTTGGTGTCGTGTTAAGTTGCTAATATCAAAATAAAAATAGGCAGTTCCTCATATCATATTTTCATTTTATTGTTAAGAAAGTGAAACAACGTAGCCAGGGTGATGTACATGAGGTTATTCAGTACACTGTTTCCTTTGAAGATTCACCCGTACGTGTCCTCGGGATTTTGTTTTCCATATCAAACTTGCGAAGTCTGAACTTTACAAGGAGAGGATGCAAGACTGAACTGTGTGTAGGCAACTTAATTTTGAGGAAAAAGCCCTAATCAGATAGGCGGATGTCTGCAGTCACGCCTCCATTTTCAGATGTCTCCGTTTTCCCACTACCACACCGACACAGAGCAGCAGCATTTTCAAACTAATATGACCTCTTAAGCGTTTTCAAAAAGCTCCATTTTCGGCACTCGAAAACTTTGGTGTAGTGTGGACGGATGGTGTAACCATAGCAAAACTTATGCATTAAAACTAAATAGTATTAGTGTAAACGAGGCCTTATTCACACACTCATACACTATGACCTATTTAGTTTAATCAATTCACCTATAGCGCATGTGTTTGGACAGTGGGCGAAACCGGACCACCTGGAAGAAACACACACCAACACGGGGAAAACATGCAAACACAGAAACGCCAGCAGGACCAGCCGTGACTCGATCGAGTGACCTTCTTGCTGTGAAGCAACAATGCTAACCACTAAGCCACTTTGACAATAATAAAGAAAATCACTATTGCTGGTTTTCGTCATCAGTGTCAATGGCAAGTTATACTTAACCCCACAGCGGCGCCCTTGCCTGTATTAATAAGGAATCGTACCATTTTTAAATGTATTTTTATTTATTTTATATTTATTTTATATTAATTAAATTTATAAAGTGTTTTCATGTCTAAATAAAATTTAGACATGAAAACCTTTTCATTGTCTCATTTTTAAGAGCAAGGGTCGGCTCCTGGTGGTTTGGCGGTATGGGTTGCGTATAAGGTGAATCGGCTCTTTAATGTTTATTCCACGCATAAGTTTTCACCAAAATAGCGAAACCCTTTCTAGTTTTTTGTGTGTGTGTGTGTGTGTAGGCTTGTATTTTATAGTGTACACTGTTAAAATACTCAAAAATGTCAATTTTTTTAAACAATTGTATTTGATTTACCAATTAAATTCAGTTTAATTCACAGAATGTGTACAAAGTACACATCCTCACAAAAGTCTTGTGTTCGATCCCAGTTACAATTAATAACTTGGCTTCTAGTTGATCATTTGGAAAAATGGCAGAAGGTCGATTTTTCAGCTGAATCATCAGTTGTTCTGCATCCTAATCCTCACAAATACTGCAGAAGACCTACTGGAACCAGCATGGAGCCAAGATTCTCACAGAAATCAGTCAAGCTTGGTGAAGGAAAAATCATGGTTTGGGGTTACATTCAGTATGAGAGCTGTGCGAGAGATCTGCAGAGTGTTTAGCAACATCAACAGCCTGAGGTATCAAGACATTTGTGCTGCCCATTACATTACAAACCACAGGAGAGGGACAATTCTCCAGCAGGATAGCGCTCCTCATACTTCAGCCTCCACATCAAAGCTCCTAAAAGCAAAGAAGGTCAAGCTGCTCCAGGATTGGCCAGCCCAGTCACCAGACATAAATATCATTGAGTATGTCTTGGGTTAAATTAAAGAGAAGGCATTGAAGATGAACACAAAGAATCTTGATGAACTCTGGGAGTCCTGCAGGAACGCTTTCTTTGCCATTCCAGATGACTTTATTAATAAGTGATTTAGATGTATGGATGCAGTCCTCCAAGCTCATGATGGAGTCAGACACAATATTCATTCTGTCTCCACTGCAGCAGGACTTTATATTCTATACTGGACATTATTTCTGTTCAGTGACAAGACTTTTGTCTAAGCAAAGTCAGACCTTACTGTCCTAATGAAATCATTAGAAATCAAGGCATGATCAGATTTTATTGTGGTTAAATAAGTGTAATCTAGAGGCCTTTACCTTTCATATAAGCCACTTCTGATATCAAATGATCGACTAGAAGTCAAGTTATTATTTGCTGCTCCTAAAACTTCGATAGGTGGCAAGACTTTTGTCAGGTAGTATATGTTGTATACTGTAAACTCGCAGACGTCTTGGGTCACATCCATAACGCATGTTTATTTTTCTCATTTGACATTTTAAAAATGTTTACAGATTGATCTCATAACTCTGTGGTGAGTTGTTTTGGAAAACATAAACAGATGTTTTTATATAACGTTAACATATTCTTTCTCTGTGAATTTATGCTTCAAGTTTTTACTGCAAATGTCACATTGCTCTTTTACATTACTAAATGATAAGCACATATGCTGATATTGTCAAAAGCTCCGCCTTGCCTAGAGCACTCCTAAACTTAAACACACATTGACACAAAGCCAGACGGAGCGAACTAGTGTGAGAAAGAAGAGGGACAGAGAGCCAGAGATAACATGCTATCAGCGGCTGACACACAGTTGGCAGAGCCGCTGAAAATTAAATCATTCAACTCGCCTAAGCCTGCCTAATTGCTGACTGAGAGAGACAGGAGTCCAATGTAAGTCCTGCCTAATGTACAATACAGCCCGAGGCAGCGTGAAAACTGAGCTTGTACCATTTCATTTTCAACACAGATTGCCCCCAACGTCCCTTGTGCACGGGCAAGGCTGTGGAAGTCATTGACTTTCTGCAATGTGGAGTCCAGAGGCTGAGAGAGAGAGAGTGAGATGGAGAGAGAGCAAACTAATTCTAATACTAATTCAAAGATTTTTATTGTCATGAGTGTGAAATAAGGCACAATGTTGCCAAAGCAATAACAATAATCAAAGTACAAAACATACATACAAGATGTGTTTGGCGTGGTTTGTTGCTATTTTCAGACCAGTGCAACTCTAATTTTCACGTTTTGCGTCACATAGTTTAAGTAGGAAATTCATTTGTGCCACTTTGCGGACTCATGGGTGTTCCAGTCTAGAAAGGAGGTGTGTTAAGGCGCATTGTTGGCGCATTGCTATTTTGAGAAACTAAAATAGACTGTGTATACCTGTCAACCCTCCCGTATTTTACAGTTCTATCCCGCTATCATACCGTAAAGGTATTTTACCGTATTTATCCCGTATTTTCAGTCTTTCCTTGAAAGGTGACAAATAAACATTAAAGAGCCGATCCACCTTATACGCAACCCATACCGCCAAACCACCAGGGGCCAACCTTTGCTCTTAAAAATGAGTCTGCTCTCTGCTTTCATTTTATTTAGACATGAAAACATTTTATAAATATAATTAATATAAAATAAATATAAAAATGGTACGATTGCTTTTCCTTATCAATACAGGCAAGGGCGCCGCTGGCTGCAACTTATGAGTGAAGCCCGGTGGGGGGGTTGTCGTGAATGAAACTGAGTAGCCGGGGGAGGGGGGTTGTTGGGGGTGGGTGGGTTGTCGTGGATGTTAGTGAATAGTATCGGGGGTAGGGTGGAATTGTAGTTTAAGACCTAGATGTTTAAGACGAATTTTAAATAATAATAAATAAACATCTACACATTTTTGGTTAGAATTTGGTAATAAAGTATTCATTCATTGATTCATTGATTTTCTTTTTTGGCTGAGTCACTTTATTAATCAGGGGTCGCCACAGCGGAATGAAACGCCAACTTATCAAGCATATGTTTTACGTGGCGAATGTCCTTCCAGCCGCAACCCAACCCTGGGACTGTCAGCCAATGGACAAACCTTAATCATGGGCATTTCTTATACTGTTGAACATAAAATTGTAATAATTATTATCATTACCATAATTTACTTAATTTATTTTATTGTTTTTTAATTCATTTATTTTTACTTTTTATGTCTGAAATGCTTTTTATTTATTATTATTGTACATTTTATTTACTTATATTTATTTACTTTGTATATAATATATACTCCATGTACTTGTTTACTTAATTATTTTACAGATCTATTCTGGTTCTCTTTTTATGCATTGTATAATTGCTTCAGCGGTACTGTGCAAGTCATGAGAATAAAGCTAATTTGAATTTAAATTAAACATACTGGTAATTATTATTATTATTTATTATTACTGTTTTATCCTAAATATTGATTGTTAAATGTACAGAGAGATAGAGAGGGAGGGAGAGAGAGAGAGAGATTTCAAAGCTCTATCCCTATATCTCCATAGAGAATCCACAGATTTTCCTCCTGGGATCAGATGGTGGATCGATGGCTGATTTAGGCATTAAATAAACCCTCCTGGAAAACTGATAAGCTGCTGAGGTAGTAATTAGCATTCTGAGATAGGAGCCACTTAAAAGTCACCTTTTAATGCGCAAACACCGCAGGCTAAGCTCAGGTGTGCGCTCTAGTGTAAAAGCTCGATACGCTCTTACGAGATGAATGCTGCTCTTTCAAGTGTGCATTTTTTGCCATCTTTCTGCAAATTTTGCCATCTTAAAAGATTTCTACAGCTTCCTCTGTGACAAAAAAAAGTCAAATATACATCAACAGCTGTGGAGAAAATAAATGAAAGGCCACTTGAAAATACTTAAGTTTCTCTGGATTTATGAGTTATAGTTGTGTTTGAGTGAAACATGGCATTTAGTCCAAATCGAAGATAAAATGTTTCATAAAATACCAACAAACAAACATGTCGGGTGTTAAGAGATGTTTACATTCATTTTGGACAACATGATACTGATGTCTAAAGGGATCCAAATTTAGTGAAAGAAAAATTTATTTTCATAACAAATGTTATTCTGTTTGTTATTCTGGCCATCTGTAATTTCCAGAAAAACAAAATTAAAGAGTTTTTCCGCATAAATCCACTAAATTTAATGTGAATTTGTAAGATTCTTTAGGTGGTCTCTTATTTTTTTCATTAGTTTTATAAATGTATTTATGTATTTTTGGATGAATGGATTTTGAATGAATTATTGAATGAAAAAAATTATAATTGAATGAATGAATGAACAAATGAAAAAATTAATGAATGAAAGAATATAGGAAAAAAAGGAACAAACAAACAAATTAAAAAATTAATGAATGAATGAATGAATGAATTAATGAATGAATGAATGAACTAATGAATAAATGAACAAATCAAAAAATGAATAATTGAATGAATGAATGAATGAATGAACGAATTAAAAAATGAATAAATGAAAAAACAAAGGAAAAAGGAATGAACCAACAAATGAAAAAAGAATGAATGAATGAATGAATGAATGAACAAATCAAAAAGTTTATAATTGAATGAATGAACGAATGAAAAATGAATGAATGAAAGAACAAAGGAAAAAAGGAACGAACAAACAAATGAAAAAATGAATGAATGAATGAATAAATGAACAAATAAAAAATGAATGAATTAATGAATGAATGAATGAATGAATGAATGAATGAATGAATGAATAAAAATGAATGAATGAATCAATGAATGAACAAATAAAAATGAATGAATGAATGAATGAATGAATAAATGAATGAATGAATAAAAAATTAACAAATGAACAAACAAATAAAAATGAATGAATGAAAAAAGGAATGAATAAATAAAGAAACGAACGACCAAATGAATGAAAAAATCAATGAATGAATGGACAAATGAACGAAAAAAATGACTGAATTAACAAAAAATAAATGAATGAATGAACAAATGAACGAAAATATGAACGAATTAATGCAAAAATGAATGAATATATAAACAAATTAATAAAAAATGAATGAATGAGTGAATAAAAATGAATGAATGAATAAATTAACAAACATAGGAAAAATGAATGAATTAACATTTTTAAAAATTATGAAAGAATAAACAAACAAACTAACAAAATATGAATGAATGAATGAATGAATGAATGAATGAATGAATGAATGAATGAATGAATGAATGAATGAACGAATGAGTGATTTAATAAATGATAACATGAATGAAAATGAAGGAACAAAAAACAAATAAAAAATTAATAAATGAATAAAAAGAAGGAATGGAAAACTCATGAATGAATTAATCATCATGAAACATGAAAAGTTTTATGAATCAATGAACGAATAAACAAATTAATGAAAAATCAGAATGAATAAAAAAATGAACGAATGAATAAATGAAAAAATAAATGAATGAACAACCAAAAATGAATGAATGAATGAATGAATGAATAAATGAATGAATGGAAAATGAATGAGTGAATGAATGAATGAATAAATTTATAAAAAATGAAAAAAAAGAATTAATAAACAAACAAACGTGAATGAATGAATGAATGAATAAATAAATGAAAAAATGAATAAACAAAAAACGAATTAACAAATGAATTAAAAATCTGAATGAATTGAAATAACAAATGAACAAATGAAAAATGAATGAATGAACATGAAAAAAAATGAATGAATGAATGAATGAATGAATGAAAAAGCAGAA
The DNA here is from genome assembly GCF_052040795.2 of Danio rerio. NCBI lineage: Eukaryota > Metazoa > Chordata > Actinopteri > Cypriniformes > Danionidae > Danio > Danio rerio. Next base: position 58,528,661 of record NC_141028.1, on the reverse strand, counting down.
CTTCACTCATTAAGTTTATGATGTCTAAAATATTTATCTATATTTACATTTACATTTACAAATATATATATGAAATATTAATCAGTGATTCATATGTGTGACAAGTAATCTTTTGGTGACTGTCAGTCTGTAAAAAAAGACAAAAAAGTTTTATATTATATATTTATTTAATTATGTTTTTCACATCATCTTATTTCAAACAAAAACAAATAACAATAATTACCAATAAAACAAACATAAATCCAGAAAGGACAGAATGTAATTAAGCAAATTCATCAATGACACGCTTGAATCTCGACTCTTTTTGAATTCATCAAAGTAAAAGTTTTAATTGGGTTTTTTGTTGAAGTTTTCGCTTCAGTTCTGACAGCACATTGTGTTTCTCCACATGTATTTGAGGGGATTTAGGATTGTTGGCATCTCAAGAGAAAGAGAGCCAACATCTGTGTTCACAGTAGGCAGACAGAGCTCAACATCTGCACAGCACACATTTCTCAGGCTCAGAGACTCATTTCTAGCTGGTGTATTTTTAAGATCATTCAGAATGCGTAAGTAAATGATTAATAAACTATTCAAATTAACATTTATATGTTGAATTATTCAGTCTGCAGAAACACTGAGATTGACATTCCCCCTTTGTACGTGTCATCAGAGAGGGCATTGGTGACCGTCTCTCCCTCATTAGTGTAGGACGTTAGTTTTGTTTTTGTATCTCCCACTATGCTGACTCACAGGCAGGGGCCGCCACGCGCCCTCTGACAAGCGAATTGTAGTGGATGAAAATGAAGAGCTGGGGGGGCGGGATTGGGGGGGTGTCCGCGCATAAAAGTGAAAAGCACTGGTGGGGGGGGGGGGGGGGGTGGGTGGGTCATGATTGTCACGGATATAAGTGAACAGCTTGATGTTTGTGTGTGTGTGTGTGTGTGTGTGTGTGTGGGGGGGGGGGGGTTAGTGGATGAAAGTGGCTTGATAATGTGTCCGGGGGATGAAAGTGAAGAGTGGGGTGGCGGGGGATCTCGGTTGAAAGTGAAGAGTGGGGGGAAGGGGGGTTTGGATTGCGGATGGAAAGTGAAGAGGGGGGGCTTCGCAGATGAAACTTAACAGGGGGGGGGGCGGGTTGCGGATGAAAGTGAAGAGTGTGGGGGTGGGGGATTGCAGTTAAAAGTGAAGAGTGGGGGGAGGGGCGTTGGATTTTGGATGGAAAGTGAGGAGGGCGGGGAGGGGGTCGCCAATGAAAGTGAATAGTGGGGTGGTAGGATGGGGTTTTATAATGTCTCTGGGGGCCCCCTAAATGTATGGGCCCTTAGAATCATCCCCCCTAATGGCGCCACTGCTGATAGGTATTTGTAGCTCCGCCCTCTTTTAAAAAGAGCACAATCTCATTTGAATTTAAAGCGACAGTCACCAAAATAGCACAATTAGGATCAAAACAAAACTTCACACACACTTATTTAGTAAAAAAACAGCACATTAGGACCTCTTTAAGAATATTTTTCACAAGTGTAACCAAAACAGCTGCCAAACTGGACTGAACTACATTCTTCAGCTGCTGCCTGAACATATCCAGTGTTCAATACTATCCTCAAATAAGAACAGCCACAAAACATAAAGGGGTTTTTCCACCATGTTGGCTGTCCTCCAGATGATTACAGGTGGTTTCAGAGAGCAAAATCTTCCTCACAGTCACCATCCTACTTTCTCACTGTCAAAACTACAGGCTCATTCTGTTTCTTCCGACCAAAGACTGAGCACCGTGACTTTTTATAACCCCAAAAATGAGCAACTGCGAATCTTACAGCTTTATGTAAGTGCCACAAACAGTGTCCTGCTTATAAAATCCCTCACCCTATTCCAGATCTGTCATGCAATGATTTGTGAATCTATCTTACCGTGTAAAATGTGGTTGCGCCACTTTCTGAGATATATAGCTAAAGGCTGTTGAGAAAATCCTAGCCAATGCGAGTCGCCGTGATTAATTCAGTACTCCCAGATGACCTGCAATTCGTTTGTTGAATCGGCCATGATACTAAACAGCTTAAGATACAATATAAGACGTTGCATTTTGACACCTCGGGTAATGAGGCTCATTATTTACAGCGCGGTGCCATTATGCATGCTTTGCACATTCTCCATAGCGCTTAAATAAACATTAGCTGTCCTCGGATCAGTGGGGGTAATATCTCTGATGCTGTCAGATCCAGCAATTTATCATTCGCGGGAGAATAAACACTGATCAGAGTAACGTCCTTTCTGACAGAGCAGACACTTGGTCACAATAAAATATTCTCAAATGTCAACATGTCTGCTCTAATTTGTTTTAATTTATAGTGGAATTCAAATTAATTAGGTGCAATTTTTTCCAAACGCGATGACAGAAGACCATCAGAAACCATATACTCTCCATATATTCTCTTATACCGTCACTTTAAGAGGCATTAAGAGTTTATACATTTAAAGGAGACCTATCATGCCCCTTATAACAAGATGTAAAACAAGTCACGGACATCCCCTAGAGCAGGGGTGTCCACACTCAGTCCAGTGTCCTACAGATTTTAGCTCCAACCCTAATCAAACACACCTGAACCAGCTAATCATGCTCTTAGTAGGTATACTAGAAACTTCCAGGCAGGTGTGTTGAAGCAAGTTGGAGCTAAAGTCAGCAGGACACCGGCCCCCCAGGACCGACTTTGGATTAGCTTCAGCTCTTTATTCCCCACAAATAATGCTTTATAGATTTTTGAATCGCCCGCTTTTAGGCTTTAAACCTAATTGTGGCATTTTGGTGACTGTCGCTTTAAATGCAAATGAGATTGTGCTGTTTTCAAAAGAGGGCGGAGCTACAAATGTGTCAGCATAGTGGCAGATTTAAAAACAAGAGAGTTTTTCTGAAGTAAATCAGTGATTTTCACATTATGAAAGTGATTTTGGCATAATGGTTCCCCTTTAAATAACACTTTGCACATAAATAAATGACTTACTTTTGTCAGATATTTTAAGTGATACAAGTGGCCAAACAAATACTATACTCTCATATAATACTATATACTATACAAATACTACAAATACTATACTCTCATATAATTATGACACTTGGTCATAATTAAATATTCTTAAATGTCAACATGTCTGCTCTAATTTTTATTTATACTTAAGTTATAGTTATGTGGTGCAATTTTTGCAAAAGCGATCACAGAAGGCGTGGTCAGAAACATTCTCTTATACCGCCAATTTAAGAGGCATTAAATGTTTATACGTTTAAAGGGGACCTATCATGTCCTTTTTACAAGATGTAAAACAAGTCACTGACATTCCTAAAGAGTGTGGGTAAAGTTTTGACTCAAAATACCACACAATTACTGTTTTAAAACTCTCTGAAACTGACCATTTTATACGTTAATCCTAATTGTGGCGTTTTCTTGACTGTCGCTTTAAATTCAAATGAGATTGTGCTTTTTTTAAAAGAGGGCGGAGCTACAAATGTGTCAGCATAATGGCAGATTCTAAAACAAGAGAGTTTTTATGAAGTAAATCAGTGATTTTCACGTTATGAAAGTGATTTTGGCATAATGGTTCCCCTTTAAATAACACTTTGCACATAAATAAATTGACTTTTACTTTTGTCAGATATTTTAAGTGACACAAGTGGCCAAACAAATACTATACTCTCCATAATGACTGAGAAAATATGTGCGAGTATTTTAAATCAAATGTCCTTTCTGACTCGGCAGACACTTGGTCATAATTAAATATTCTTAAATGTCAACATGTCTGCTATAACTACTTTTTATTTATACTTAAGTTATAGTTATGTGGTGCAATTTTTGCAAAAGCGATTACAGAAGGCGTGGTCAGAAACATTCTCTTATACCGCCAATTTAAGAGGCATTAAATGTTTATACGTTTAAAGGGGACCTATCATGTCCTTTTTACAAGATTTAAAACAAGTCACTGACATTCCTAAAGAGTGTGGGTGAAGTTTTGACTCAAAATACCACACAATTACTGTTTTAGAACTCTCTGAAACTGACCCTTTTATACGTTAATCCTAATTATGGCGTTTTGGTGACTGTCGCTTTAAATTCAAATGAGATTGTGCTTTTTTTAAAAGAGGGCGGAGCTACAAATGTGTCAGCATAATGGCAGATTCAAAAACAAGAGAGTTTTCACATTATCAAAGTGATTTTGGCATAATGGTTCCCCTTTAAATAACTCTTTGCACAGAAATAAATGACTTTTACTTTTGTCAGATGTTTTAAGTGACACCAGTGGCCAAACAAAATCTATATTCTCCATAATGACTGAGAAAAGTATGTGTGAGTAGTTCAAATCGAATGTCCTTTCTGACAGAGCAGACACTTGGTCATAGTTAAATATTCTCAAATGTCCAACATGTCTGATTTAATTACTTTGAATTTATAGTTGAATTAGTAATGTGGTGCAATTTTTGTAAAAGCAATTACATAAGGCGTGGTCAGAAACACTCTTATGCTGTCACTTTAAGGATCATTAAGAGTTTATACATTTATAGGGGACCTATCATGCCCCACTTTACAAGATGTAAAACAAGTCACTGACATCTCTAGAGTGTGCATATGTTTGAGCTCATTATTCCCCACAAAAAATGCTTCATAGATTTTTTCTCTTCTCAAATTTCTCAAATTTGATTATAAATTTCGTGGTTCGTGGCAAACAAAGTAGACACTGCATCATGTAAGAGCCATTCTGTATATCGGCAAATATAAACATTTCTTTCAGATAAGGCTATGGATGGTCGTCAGTGCTGGCACTGCTTGATGTGCCGGCTTCGGCTTCATCATTTGCTGCAGCCATGTCGCTAATTAAACACCTGGTATTAGGCAAGCTGCTAATTCACGTTCATGTGATTAAGCTCATAAATAGCATACAGTACCTTCAGCAACCTGCAGATGGCGATATTGCCTCGTGCCGGCTGCGTCCGGAATTGCCTACTACTCAGTAGGTACTGCATTTGAATTTAAATGTACTACTCAGCCGTTAGAAAAGTACGTTCTATACAGTATGAATGTAAAAAGTATGAATGGAATTCTGACGTACTACATCCGCCATTTTGTCATGGTCACGTGACCTACTTCCGTCAGTTGCGTCGCATCACTTCCATTCAAGAATTCTCTCACGGGGCATTATAGGATAGCGCAGCATGCATGGGATGCGCACTCCAGAGATTTGCCGGAAGTTGTAAGTCATCCGGGTACTTCACGCATACTGATTTTCGAATTCTATGAATTCGGACATACTACTCGGCTCGCATACTGATTTTAGCGTACTATATAGTATGGAAGTATGCAGTTTCGGACGCAGCCGCTGACTTGTCGCACACAATCACAATGTAACGAGTAACAATAAGCATCCGTTCAAATGTAGTGGAGTAAAGAGTACATAGATTCAATCAAAAATGTAGTCAAGTTGAGAGTAAAAGTTGCTTATATTTTTAATACTCCGTATAAGTACAAAGTAGCCCAAAAAAAATACCTAAATAAAGTAGCGAAGTCCATTTACTTAAGTACTTTACACCACTGGTTTCCAAGTACTGGGTTGCAGCAAGCAGGCACTATCCAGGTACAGAGGGAGAAAATGTGGCTGTATTTTGTGATAATGATAAAACAAAAGAAAAAGGTTAAAACTCTTCAAAGGGAGAGGATTAACATGTCACTAAACTAAAAGATGTGAATGTTTATTGTTTTATGTTAAGATGTTCAGGCTGTCGTTCTAAGATATACATGCCCAGATGCTGTCAATAAATATGTAAGTTGGCTCTTTATTGTATGATAATTCTTCATCAATAAACAATAAACAAGAATAGCCTGTAATATGTCTCGTATTCAGTATAAAGTGACACTTACTTTTTAGTACATTACTTGTTACTTTAATTTTCCAAACTGTAATTTTTGGGCAAAGTATCGGTATCGGATCGGTATCGCCGATACTCGCCTTTATTTTTACTAGGTATCGGATCGGATAGGAAACCAGTGGTATTGCACATCACTAACTTACACTTCTAAAACAATTGTGATTTCCTTTTCTAACACACAACCTGTGCTACGTTTATGCAGTTACAGTTGCAAATAGACCAATCATTTCTGTGACATCTCTGACACGCGTGCTGTCAACAAGAAGCCAAATAAATTACAAATCTAGCACATCAGAATGTCACATCAGTCTCTCTAAATGTCTGTTGATGGTTTTACAGAGACAACAGTTTCCCCATATAGGCTACAGTATGTGTGTGTGTGTGTGTGTGTGTGTGTCTTGAATGAAAACAGTAGATAAGTAGATTCATTCTGTGCCAGCAGAGCTGCAGAATCAGTTTCCCAGCAACGACAGTAAACAAAGCAGCTCTGAGCTCTACAGTTACTTCAATTTAAAATGTCAACAAAACTTTCTGTAGACAATGAGTTACCTTCAAAGATGCATTCATATGAAATATCCTGCACTGTCACAAATAAATCAATGTGTGGGAAACCCGGTGTTGCTATCGTGAATGAAAACATTAGGAGTGGTTTGTTAGCTTACATGCTAATTTCAGTACTCCAAGCTGTTGAAGCTTTGGCTATCTCTCTGGCTTATTTTTGGATTTATGAGGGGCTGCCACAGTGGAATGAACCACCAATTACTCCGGCATAGGTTTTAAGTGCCTCGGCTATCTAATAATTTAAATGATATAATTTATACGCAGGGCGTCACGGTGGCGCAGTGGGTAGCACAATCGCCTTACAGCAGGAAGGTCACTGGTTCGAACCCCGGCTGTGTCAGTTGGCATTTCTGTGTGGAGTTTGCATGTTCTCCCCGTGTTGGTGTGGGTTTTCTCCTGGTGCTCCGGTTTCCCCCACATTTCAAACACATGCGCTATGGGGAAATTGAACTGGCTGTAGTGTATGTGTGTGAATGAGAGTGTATAAATGTCTCTAAGTGATGGGTTGCAGCTGGAAGGGCATCCGCTGCGTAGTTTGGACACCCTTGCTTTAGACACTACGCTAGAGAATCATTCTAAAGTGACTTAGTAATTTAGCAATGGTCTGCTGCAGATGTGAATGAATGACGAAAGAAAGTAGTTCCTCATACAAAGAGATTTTTGAGACTCTCTGTGTTTGATCGTTTATTTTTTATATTCACGATTATGTCATCGACATTGTATTAACGCCACCACCCACCAGTGTCAATATACAGCCATATCGAACTGCTACTCATGTGATATTGCTCATATACAGTATGTTACAATTCATGTGCTGTCTGTAAGTGGTGTCCCTGCTTAAAAATCCAGCCTAAACCAGCCTAGGCTGGTTGGCTGGTTTTAGCTGGTCGACCAGGCTGGTTTTAGAGGGGTTTTGGCCACTTCCAGGCTGGTTTCCAGCCATTTCCAGCCTGGATTTAGCTGGTCAGGCTGGAAAATGACCAGCTAAATCCAGCTTGACCAGCCTGGTTTAAGCTGGACATAGCTGGTTTTGGCTGGGCTCCCAGCCTGGCTAGGTGTGTGTGTGTGCTATTGTATTACCCATCTGTAAAATTGACTTTGTGGTTTTAAGATATATACAATAAGAGTAATATGTTATTTAATTATTGACAGGGCGTCTTTTTCTTGGAATGCAAAATTACCCATGATGCTTTGCGTGTATGCGCAAGGAGAATGCGATGAACTTCCGGTCGGCAGCTGATGCGTGTAAACAGTCACATTTGGACAGCTTTGAAACGATAGTTTTACTCTATTTTACCTGCTTTTATCCTCTTTGAACTAATACTGTTGTCCATCAGCAGCATCTCCTGGACTGATCATGTAAAGAAATGCGATCTAATAGGATGGAAAACAGCTGCTGTGAGGCGTTTCCCCCTCGTTGTCAGACGGCATCTTCTGCAGTTTAAATGAAGCCTCGTCATCGCTAAAGTCAACATTTTCTCTTTATTTCAAATATATAACCAGCCCAAACTAATGTAGTTCACCAAATGTTTGACACACACACGTAGCCTGTACTGTGCCACTGACACACTGATTTAATAACTGTGACAACGTGAAAATATAGGCTAGAGTCATTTCGAAATGACAGAAAAACACAAACCGTGGTGAAAACAACACACGAAATAAAACACAAATGGCTCGCGATTAGAATGAACAGCAAATCAGCCAGCAGAGGATCAATAACAGACTTTTATTGGTCATTTTTGTAAATTCCATGACTTTCATACCTGTTAAGTTTCATGCCAGTACTCTGGTTTGCTCTCTCTCTCTCTCTCTGTGTGTGTGTGTGTGTGTGTGTGTGTTAAAGAGCCGCTGAGCTAACAGCTGACAGGCAGGGAACACACACACTGTATTTCTGACGGCAGACACGTGAACTAGGAGAACGTTTTTCTCGTATTTCTGACGTGCTTGAACCACACGTGACAGATTATAACGGCTTTAACAGACACATTTCTAAGTTGTGTGTCACAAAAACACTCTGTTATCCATTAAAAACGTCATTGAAACCCATTTTCGGAGCGCAAATTACCAGTTGAACACGCTGTAAACGGAAGTTTTTAGCATTCTACCGGAAGATGGCGCCCTCCATGCAGCAGCCATGAAAAAGGTCTATAGCCATAGCTGGTCCTCACTTTCATCCACGACAACATCCACCCACCCCGGTCATCACTTTTGCCCCCAAACCACCACCACCAACACTTTTTTCCACTTTGTGAATGAGTACCGCTTTTACTTGTGGGTTGAGGGTGGCATGATCTTCATTTTCCTAGAGCGCCAGTTCAGCTTGCTCCAGCCCTTATTATTGATATTTTTAAATGCCATGCTTGACATTAGTTCAGGTTTTTTGGGGGCTTTTGGAATATTTTTAAATCAAGTTTTAATGGCTCATATTGAAAATGTACAGTGCACATAAGAAATATAAAACTCTAATATTATTTTGTTAGTGCTAGATTATTTATTATATAAGAGTGATGCATGCTGGTTGGAGGATCTCTTGTGAATTTCTGCCTAGGGCCACAAAAGACTGTAGATTCACCTCTGCAGAATCCACAATATTCTAATGTTTTTGAGCATTAAATAAACCCAGTCGACGAGAAACATTCTCGTTTTCGAAATGCAGTGTTAAAACAAACTTGCTGTAATGTTAAGGTAGCCTTTCTGTCTGCAAGCAGACGTGAAGTGATGTAACAGTGTGCCTGTTGAGCGTGTCTGTCTGCACTGGACTCTTCAAAGAAACGAAGCGGGAAGTCGGTTTACTGTCAGCGACTTGTCACACTGCAGACATTCGGAGAATACAGATGCAGATGCTAATCATTATTCCACTGATGCAAATGCAGATACAAATACCTACTTTTCTGCATTGCACCTATTAATAATCACAAGTGTGTTTCTCTAAACCATCGTTCGACAACTCAGATTGCAAGTTTTATCATTGCAAATATAGTTTGGTGATTCAGTAATTCCCGAATCCATCGTTACAATCGAACATTGCCAAACAGCATCGCAATCTTGTGTGTTTGGAACTATACCTCTGCTGTATGGAGCCAGATCAGTCTCAAAAATAATACATTTACAAAATTTAATTTATACATCCACAACACAATTCACATGCACAAAATCTTACATTCAAAACACAATTCGTAAATACACAAATACAATTCGTAAATACACAAATACAATTCGTAAATACACAAATACAGTTCGTAAATACACAAATACAATTCGTAAATTCAAAACACAAGTCATAATATACACAAATCCGATTAGTCTAAAATATTTATGATTTTTACTTGTGAATTCACAAATTGCATGTTATATTTATAAAATGGGAATTGTGTTCTGCATGTATGAATTTTATTTCGTAAATGTATTTGTAGCTCTGGTTATTAAAACAGTCCACGCCTCTCAAATACTGATGTCCATGCGTTTAGTTTATTGAACACCGTGAAAACTAAAAGATAAACAAACAAACAAACCAAACGTTTTACACAAACATGGATGGATGGATGGATGGATGGATGGTTGGATGGATGGATGGTTGGATGGATGGATGGATGGATGGATGGATGGATGGTTGGATGGATGGATGGATAGATGAATAACATGTTAAAACAGCATCACAGAGGGAAAAGAAAATAAATCAAGACAAAGATAAGAATGGATGGATGGAATGAAGTTTTGTATCTTAACTAACTTGGTTTCTCTTTTAACTAATGTGGTTTAAACTATAAAAGTCCAACAGAGTTCAGGAAACATTAGTCATTACATTGATTGTAATAATATAGTTCATCCACGCGTTATGTCGCTGTTCGGGAAACACACTCCAAGTCTGTTTTGATAGTATATGTTTATTTAAAAACTACCTTCTCGTTGCTCTGCTATGACTGTGGCTGGTTAAAAGGGTTAATAGCTTAATTCTTCGCCCTGAATCAGGTGGAAAACAGTCCCAGTAATGCCTCCTCCACTTACCGTAAGCATGGAGAATTGAATCACTGGCAGATTTAGCATATCATGAGCACATTAATTATGGCTGCTTCTTGTGCTGTTGCTGTGCTGTCACTGCCGGTCCCCATGCGTGAAAGACACCGGGACTGTAGAAGCAGCTGAGAAATGGGCCAGACCTGTTCATTTCTACCGATTTGTTTTTTTTTTCCTGCCCTCTCTCCCTCGAGAAAATGAAATAAATGGGAAATGACAAACCAGAAGGCTGTCTAAAGCAAAAGCACCTATAAAAAATTATAATTGGTGTTTAGTTTAGTTGATATGCTTTTAAATCATATCACATATGCATGAATGTATCTTAGTAAAAAGCTGTAATTCTGTGAAATGCTAGACGTAGACGTTATGATTTTTATACTGTGCGGACTTTATCCACCTACCCCAGCCATACCCCTAAAACCAATCATTAAAAAGATTCAGCTTAGTCGGCTTCGGCCTAGTCTCTATTTCAGAGGTCGCCACAGCAGAATGAACCACCAACTATTCCGTCATATGTTTTATGAAGCAGATGCCATTCCAGCCACAAACACCTATACACACTCATTCACACACTACAGACAATTTAGTTTATTAAATTCATCAGTGTTGGGCAGTAGCAACGTTGCTGCTAGCTTAACTACATTTCTCAGTAGCGTGGCGGTAGCGTCGCTTCTTTCCAAATCAAATAGCTTTTCAATAGGAACGCTATTGTATTAGTCAAGCAGCGCAGTAGCATAGCCTACACACAAGCTACATTTACCGATTGCGCATCAATAAGTGATGGCACCAACATTCACGGAGCTGTGTGGCCGGTGTCTAGCCGATGAAAGTAAATCCATATGATGGCGAGAATGACGATTTCTTCTTTCTGTTTTACTGTGTTCGACAACAAAGTTTTTGGTGCCACCTTTGGCGAAACTTGCTTGATGGAAAGATGACTGAGGGAGAGGAGTTGTTTCTGAAGCAGGATTCTTCGTGAAGTACCTATACCTTGAGAAGTACATGTTACGATGCAATAACTTAATTTCTGATGCTGTGCTCAAAAAATAAAAATACTTTAGTATATATAACACAATAAAGCTTAATCCAAAATATTTCCCTTTACTATAAATTACTATAGTATTTTAAATGTGTAACACCTGGTCAGTGTTGGGCAAGCTACTTGACAAATGTCGTGAGCTAAGCTATTAGCTATACTATTTAAAATATAGATTAACTACACTAAAAGCTACCCCCTGGGAAATGTAGCAAGCTAAGCTAAAAGCTACATGGCAAAAGCAGCTTAGCTACATCTAAGCTATTTTTACAATTTAAATTTTTAAATCGAAGCAACTTAAATCCAAGTCAATCATATCTTAGTGATCAATAAAACTGTCAATGAAACATACGAGGCGTAATAGTTCAGTTCAGTTATTTACTGTAAGTAATATGCTGTACTAAACAGAAACAAATTATAGTATATAACTGCTAAAAAAAAAAAAAAAACAGTTGTTACCAACGCAATCTCACGGCAATTCGTACCTTTTTGATTTAGTGGCTAATTCTTTGAATTCGTATAATCTAATTCGTACAATTTAGTACAATTTGCTCATCACCCAATGACAGTTGGGGTTAGGGGTGGGGTTAGGTGCCACGCCTTTTTTTATAATATCGTACATTTTAGTACGACTAAACTCGACGGAATTAGGCACTAAACTGACAAAAGGTAAAATACTTACATTTCCTTTTGAGATCAGGCTGGTGTTATACATTTAAAATATTATAGTAATTTATAGTAAAGGCAAATATTTTGAAATAAGCAGTATAGTTATTTCAAAATATTTGCCTTTACTATAAATTACTATAATATTTTAAATGTGTAACACCAGCCTGATACATACATAATAACTCCTCTCCCTCAATCATCTTTCCATCAAGCAAGTTTCATCAGAGGTGGCAGTAAAGCACCGAAAACTTTGCTGTCGAACACAGTAAAACAGGAAGAAGAAGAAATCGTCATTCTCGCCATCATTTGGATTTACTTTTATTGGCTAGACACCGGCCTCACAGCTCCGTGAATGTCGGTGCCGTCACTTATTGATGCGCGATCGGTAAATGTAGCTTGTGTGGACGCTACTGCGCTACTTGACTAATAAAATAGCTTCACTACTGAAAAGCTATTTGATTTAGAAAGTAGCGACGCTACCGCCACGCTACTGAGAAATGTAGTTAAGCTAGTGGCGTCACTACTTGTAGCGATGCTACTGCCAAACACTGCACCTGGTTTTATTGGATTTTTTGTTTTAGCTGTTATATACTAAAATGTGTTTCTGTTTAGTACAGCATATTACTTACAGTAAATAACTGAACTGAACTCGTATGTTTCATTGACAGTTTTAGTGATCACTAAGATATGATTGACGATGGATTGATTGGTGATGAGCAAATCGTACTAAATTGTACGAATTAGATTGTACGAATTCAAACGAATTAGCCACTAAATCAAAAAGTTAGGAATTGCCGTGAGATTGCGTCGGTAACAACTGGTTTTATTGGATTTTTTGTTTTAGCTGTTATATACTATAATTTGTTTCTGTCTAGTACAGCATATTACTTACAGTAAATAACTAAACTGAACTATTACGCCTCGTATGTTTCATTGACAGTTTTATTGATCACTAAAATATGATTAACTTGGATTTAAGTTGCTTCGACTTAAAAATTTAAATTGTAAAAATAGCTCAGATGTAGCTAAGCTGCTTTTGCCATGTAGCTTTTAGCTTAGCTTGCTACATTCCCCAGGGGGTATCTTTTAGTGTAGTTAAGCTACATTTTAAGTAGAGTAGCTAATAGCTTAGCTCACGACATTTGTCAAGTAGCTTGCCCAACACTGCAATTCTTTTATAGCGCATGTGTTTGAACTGTGGGAGTAACCAACGCACCCGAAGGAAACCATGCCAACAAGGTGAGAACATGCAAACTCCACACAGAAATGCCAACTGCCCCAACCGGGGCTCAAACCAGCAACCTTATTACTGTGAGGCGATTGTGCTACCCACTGCGCCACTGTGTCGCCCCTAAGTGGGCTTACTCAAAGTTAAAAGTCCTCCATTAGAATTCTAATAGACGGGGTAAACTAAAGTAAACTTACAGCAAGTGGTTCACTTTCAGCTCCGTGATCAGAGACTTCAACAGCACACCAAAGTGAAGATCCAAAGCCGCTGTTTAATTTTCCGCTATCTGCCTTGACGTTGCCTTCGTGATCCACTTTATTGAGCTACAGAAACACTCGGCTGACCTAAATTGACCTAAAAGCACCGTTGCCAGAACTACTTCAACAAAGTACTGACTCCGTTATTTGCACTATCCATGGTTTCATCCAGAGCGCTTTAATATCTGAGAAATGGGAGAAGGCGATATTTATGGTGCTGTAGCTTACAGCTGTGGTTCAATACAGCGATAACAAGCCTTCATACTAAGTGATGTGGGGTTCTAGTTATATCTCCGTCCCAGGGTGCCGTGCAAGTGCTGATATCTAAATAGATTGAGCGTCTGATTGACGGCGCGGGGATGAGCTGTTATCTGCTGGACCACAGTGTTGTGTTTGCTGAGGTTGTGAGGTACGGTCTCCCGTGGCATCGTGTTTCATGCTACACGCCGCAAAGCCCAGCGTGCACTCTGTCTGTCACAGAACGACATTAGCATTCGTGATTGACAGGAAAGGATAGAGGCTTGGCAGATTTTGGGATGGTTCGGTAACGCGATGAACCTAGATATTTTAAGGGAGAAGCGGCTGCCTGAAAGTGTCAAGTAAGCAGTTCTACATTTCTATCATATTACTTTGCATCTTTCGGTCTGCTTTGTGGTATAGGACAATGATTTTTTAGCTGGAGGGTCATGAAAGCAGGTCACAGGTCTGCTCTGACTGTAATACTTTGTAAATGCGATGAATATAATGGCATGGATGGAGCATCTAAAGTCAAAAGTGTACATACACCTCACAGAATCTGCACTATTTTATTAAAATAAGAGGCAGCGTGTTGTTTTTATTTAGTATTGACCTGAATAATATATTTCACATGTAACAGATTTACAGTTCATCTGGAAAGTATTCATAGAGCTTCACTTTTTCCACATTTTTTATGCTGCAGTCTTATTCAAAAATAGTGATGGGTCGTTCATGAATGATTCGTTCATTTAGAACGAATCTTCAATATGACTCGGGAACTACTAGTCCTCTCAGGGAGTGATTCGTTCATCCGCGCGTGTGCACATTTGTTTAGGTATCGTTAATTTCAAGTCTTCATCACATTGGCAGAAGCCAATCATGTGTTTAGAGCCGGAAAAAGAATTGATCCGTTCATCTCTCGAGTCCTCTAATGGGTTAAGTCATTCGTTCCTCACGGGCCAATCATTTGCGTTTAGAGCCGGAAAAAGATTTGATCCGTTCATCTCTCGAGTCCTCGGGTTTGAGTCATTCTCTCACGTGATGAACGAACGATCATGGCTCCTATCGGCTTAGACTGTGCATTGATTAAGATTATATGTGACTGTCAGTGTAACGTGAATGAACCCCTGACATTTGAAGACATGAAGAGGTGAGCTGAGCAAAGAGACGACAATACCTTCATAGACAAAAGAGCAGGTAAACATTGAATGATTATTTTCTCCTTCTTATATTCTATTTATGACTTATTTGTCGTGTGATCAGTCTTTTGGGCTAGTTGTAGATGTGTTTGGAAGCAATTCGTAACATTTTAATATTATTTTGGAAAATTGAACCAAATGAACGAAATGACTCGAAAAAAGATTCGTTCATTTTGATGAACAAGACTCAAAGATCCGAGTCAGTAAAATGATCCGAACTTTCCATCACTAGTCCAAAACGGATTAAATACATTTTTTTAAAATTTATAAATACTCAGTATTTTGGAGACCCGAGCTGAGTATTGAACATTGGTTCATTTTCATATTTTTCATAGGACACATGTACAAGTTATAGCTCAAATGAAAGCTGTTGCCGGTGCTCATACAGTTCTAGCATTCTTTTTACTGAATTATATTCACATATCAAACAGTTGCTGAATGAATTGTGGTGTTTCCATGGTGCAGAAGTGAAAACAATACATTTATGATCAATAAGCAGCCCCAGATAGCACTGACAGCTGTCATCTCTTACCTTATGCTGTGCGCTTCAGGGCCATTTCTCCTCTGTTTTTGAGGTGATGTGCATAAGTAATCCTTTTATATGTCTGACGTGGTCCAAACACAGTGAATTATGTTTGATCAAATAAAAGAATAGTGAAATATGAACACAATGATCGCTCCCTGTGGCTTGTACAGCACCTCTCATCAGTTGGAATACAATAATTTTTGCATAGATTATGGTGGAGACATTTTTCTTTTTTCCTATGATTACAGACATGTGCAGGAACCACCAAAATATTAAGTAGGCAAAATCCAGGCGGAAATCCCAAAATAACAGCAGCGTTTAACTGGTTAATTTAGTCAAAGCTCTTGTTTTTTGTCTTTCGTTTTGTACAGTATATACAACGCAATCTCAAGTCAATTCGTAACTTTTTGATTTTGTGGCTAATTAGTATGAATTTGTACATTCTAATTTGTACAATTTACTACAATTTGCTCATCATTCAATAACAGTTGGGTTTAGAGGTGGGGTTTGGTGCCACGCCTCCATTCTAAAATTGTACATTTTCGTACGACTGAACGAGCACGAATTCTAAAGAATTAGCCACTAAACTGACAAAACAAAAAATACTTACGTTTTCTCTTGAGATCAGGCTAGTACATTTCAACCCTGGCTCATTCTGAGTATGTACCCCTATATACATTTCTGGAGAGTGCAAATTGTGTCCCAGGAGCTGCGTTTTTTTTTTTTTTCACAAATCCACCCGAGGCTGCTGTGTATGCTTTTTAAGATCTCAAATTTCTCTCAAGAGTGCCATTCGCACCTGCTCCTCTCATGTAAATCCACCAGAGGCCATTGTCAAATGATTGTTTGATTGACCGATCGATCGACTGATCTACCCTCCTCCTTTCCTAATACCAACCATATCTGCCAACACTCATGTTTTTCCCGGTAGTCTCCCGTATTTCAGACCCATCTCCCACCCTCCTCCCATATTGTTCTGTCTCCCGGAAAACTCCTTGAATTCCAAGCTCCCAACCCCCCTCCCCAGCTTTTTGGTACAGTCCACGTGTGCGCCGAACACAACACGCAAGCGTCTTCATACCAGCTGTCCGCTCTTCAGTTCGCGCGCACCTTCCCCCATACCTCCCCTTGCTCTTTACTTCCCTCCCGCAAAATCTCCTGGATTTTTAGATCTGAATGTTGGTAGGTGTCATGACTGGGTCAGTGACCACCTGAGGGCGCTGTAGTTCATCGGACACCTAGTAGAAACTACAGCTCCCAAAAGAAACTCGGTATGCAAGACTTACTAGGACTGGAAACAAGACAACGACGCGATGACAAACAGTGGTGGCATGATGGAATATATAGTCCAGATTATCAACAGAAAACGGAGACAGCTGTGAATACAATCAGTGTATGTGTTCCGGTGTATGCGCGTGGTATGTATGGATTTGTAGTCTCTTTTGGGCGCTGTAGTTTCTACTAGGTGTCAGATGAACTACAGCGCCCTCAGGTGGTCACTGACCCAGTCATGACAGGTAGGTATGAACCCAACCAATAGTGTTTTCAAAAGCACCGATTGACCTGCCCACCCACTTCCCTAAACCCAACCGACAGTGTTTTCAAAAACAATTCAGAAAAAGAAAAGCCCTCACGGAAGCCTGATATTTAACACGTTTTCAGACTTTACCACATTTTCACCCTGTTATTTACTTGTATATTTTATTTTTTACCTGCTTTTTGTACCCGTTCTTCATGTGAAAACAAACAGCAGCCGTCGGCAGCATCATACCGCCCCCGTAGCAATCGTTTTAAAGATGAAATGCAGCCATACGCACCTCTGACTACATAATTCACAATCTTCAGAATTGTTAATAGGGCAACGTTTTCGAAATGAGCCTGGTGGTTTACAGAACAAACCATCAATATACAAGGACTTGCCTAATTACCCCAACGTGCCTAATTAACCTTTAAGCTTTTAAATGTCACTTTAAGCTGAATACTAGTATCTTGAAAAATATCTGATCAAATATTATGTGCTGTCATCACGGCATTATTAGAGATGAGTTATTAAAACTATTATGTTTAGAAATGTGTTGAAAAAAAAAATCTACTCTCCGTTAAACAGAAATGTGTTGAAAAAATATACAGGGGGGCTAATAAGCCTGATTTCAACTGTACACAATAATAGGTCTTCAGAATAATCCTCAGAAGAAAAAAAAACCGCAGCCCCCTCGATGATCTGATAAACACCTGCAAAACAACAGCTCCCGGAAATTGCACAAAGTCAGCCTATCAGACTGGAGCACCATCTCTGAATATGCATCAGACGGCAGCATGTGGGAGTGACGCCAGAGGCCGTGACTAACTGTAAGGCAGTTTTCAGAGGAGTCTGTCCCACTGCATCACATCTGAGAGCTGCAAAAGGTTAAAACGAAACTTTCAGCATTAGAGAGAGAAACCTCGGGCCACAGCAGGCTGATGGATGGTGTGAAATCAAACCTCTGTCAAGGTTGCGGCCCCGCGGAGAGCCCGACGCTGACAGACAGAGCATATTTTTTGGCTCACATCACAGAAGTCCGGCTTTTGAAGAGTCGTCTTTTTTTTTTTTAATCCTCACGTGATAAAAGGCTGCGAAATATCTGAGGTTATCTGGGAGTTCACTGTTCACTACTGCAGTGTTTTTAATAATTAAAGCAAAGCAAAGATAACAGAGCCACTGCCAGAGTTGCTGAATCAAACATGGCGAGAGGGCAACATGATCGATGTCTGATGAAAATGTAGACCGTGCACTGCCAACCATGTGGAGGGGGGAAAAAATAAAAAGTTCGAGGATACATTATGGAGCGATATAGTAGGGCTGTATGCTACACATTTGCTGTCTTAACTATACAGGATGTAGTGCAATCAAATAATGAGCCAAGAAATAGAAAATATTGCTGCCAAGGTCAGTCAGTGGCATTGATTTATGGGATAAAACCCAGTGTACTGTACTGTATGCAGCACGCTTTGCAAAGCATGAACTATACATGAACTATCAAGCAGAAATAAATCAATTGTTTGATATGCTGGTAGATGTATGGAATATTATGAAGGCAGTAATTTAAACTGCAGGAAGATTTTATCAGTAATGTTAGCAACTTGAGTCTTCATTCATTCATTTTACTTCAGCTTAGTCCCTATTTTTATCAGGGGTCGCCACAGTGGAATGAACCGCCAACTTATCCAGCATATGTTTTACACAGCAGATGTCCTTCCAGCCGCAACCCAGTTCTGGGAAACTCCCATACACTCTCACATTCACAGATATACACTACGACTAGTTTAGTTTATTCAATTCAACTATAGCGCATGTGTTTGGACTGTTGGGGAAACCAGAGCACCCGGAGGAAACCCATGTGAATAGAGTGAGAACATGCAAACTCCACACAGAAATGCCAACTGACTCAGTCGGGGTCTCGAACCAGTGACCTTCCTGCTGTGAACAGTGCCAACCACTGAGCCACTATAGTCAACTTGAATCTTGAATATATATAGTGCTTAGCATATATGAGTACACCCCTCACAAATCTATCTTTTAAATTAATATTTTCTTAAGGAAGAAAATAAAATATAAATATATAAAATATAATTGTAAATATACATTAGTTTAGCTGATACTGAAGCCAAAACTGTAACTGATCTAACTAAATAAATTATGAAAGGTCCACATTTAAGTGCTAGGGAAAATATTAATTTAAAAAAATACAAAATTGAAAAAAAAAAAAAAAAACCTAGAAAATTACATATCATTTAAAAAATAGAAGAAATCAAGAGAAACCAAAAATATACACAATTTGGTTGAAATTTTGTAGTTTGTAATCAGTTTTTCAATTGGGTAAGCTAAAATTGTCCATAGTGTATGTGTGTTAGTGTGTATGGATTTTTCCATGGGTTGCAGCTGGAAGGGCATCCGCTGCGTAAAACATATACCGGATGAGTTGGCGGTTCATTCCCCTGTGGTGGCCCAAGATTAATAAAGGGACTTAGCCGAAAAGAAAATGAATGAATGAAAATAGTTGAATAAATTACATTTTTACATTTTCATTCATTTTCCTTCAACTTAGTCCCTTATTTTTCAGGGGTCACCACAGCAGAATGAACCGCCAACTATTCCTGCATATTTTTTACACAACCGTTGCCTTTCCAGCCCCAACCCAGTACTGGGAAACACCCATACACTCTAACAATCACACACACACACACACACACACATTCATACACTATGACCAATTTTGTTTACCCAATTCACCTTAGCGCATGTCTTTGGACTGTGGGGGAAACCGGAGCACCTGGAGGAAACCCACGGCAACAGAGGGAGAACATGCAAACTCCACAGAAATGCTAACTAGTCCAGCCGGGACTGTCACTGTCACTTTATTTTATTTTATGGTATTTTATTTTTTTTTTTTATTTAATTATTTATTTATTCATTCATTCATTCATTTTAATTTTTTTTATTTATAATTTTTTTATTTATTTATTTATTTTTATTTAATTTATTTTTTTATTTTATTTAGTTTTAATTTAATTTTAATTTATTTTTTAATTAATTTATTTATTTTTTAGTTTTTTTTATTTACTTTTATTTTATTTTGCTTATTTTTATTTCCTGATGACAAATGTTAAAAAAAAATGGTGATTTAAGGTGATTTTAAATATTTATATATTTCGAAAGATGGTTAGTTAGTATTTTTGGGCAGCACTCTCCTTTTTAGGGCAGAAGTCTTTTAATATATCATCAGAATTCTTTCCTCTTCAGTTTTGCCTTTAATATCCCACAGGATGATCGTCAATAAGCAGCTAAACAAAACACCTGAAGCAGCACTATTTCTCTGTAATTTGCTATCAGAGATGGAGCCGAAGTGCACAGCAGCAGAACTACTCTTAGGAATTAAAACAAACAAACAAACAAACATGCAGATATTTAGATTAGATGCAACTATTATAGTCTGCAAACAAATATTAACCAGGGATTTTGTTGCCATTTTGGAAACAGAGGAGGGATTACTTGCTGGAATTGCTGTTAGCTCAAGAGTATTGAAACAATGTTGTTGTTTGCTTTTAATTTAAAACACTTATCCACATTAGCATAATTCCTTTATTTAAACCCCTTTTATAAAGCAGATTGCATTTCTAATTCTGGTCGAGCAGAAACAGATTAATGTGTTCATTCTCATGGGGCTATAAAAAGAGATTTAGATTCTGTCTTTGTTTACTCACCATCATTTGACTCCAAACCTCCAAATGACATTTTTAATATTCCTTTAATACATTGAAAGATTATACGCACACTACCTGACAAAGAGCTCGTCACCTATCCAAGTTTTAAAAACAACAAATAATATCTTGAATTTCTAGTTGATCATTTGGTATCAGAAGTGGCTTATATGAAAGGCAAAGGCATCTAGATTACGCTTTTTTGACCAAAATAAAACATGATCATGCCTTGATTTTTAGGGTGCTTTCACACCTGTGAATCGATTCAGTTGTTCCGAAACAGAGATTACAATTGTTACATTGTTGCTCTTTGCTCTTGGAGCGGTTCGCTTTCACACTGCAAAGTTTCTAATCGGATCAAAAGAGCTAAAACAAGTCCCATGCGAGTAAACTCTCCTTACATTGATCAGTGTCAGGGTTAATTTTGCAGCGTCCCGCTCAGCTGTCAGGAGAGGTGGTGGTTTGATGCTGATTGACAGGGTACGCGCACGCGATGTGTCTGAGGTGAGATGCGGTGAGGAGGGGTGAGAAGGGTGCGCGACGATGAATATTTGAGGACCGGGAGGGAGACGCGAGATTACCGGGAGATCATCACTCGTTTGCGGGCATCCGGAGACTCGCAAAACTTCCCGCCCTACTCATAATTCTCTCTTCATATAGCCGTAAGCCTATTACATATCCATAAAACACTGTGATATAACCGCGCTCGGATCGGATCGCTTTCTCAGTGAAATCAAACCGCTCCAGGGTTCGTTTCAATCAAGCCGAGACCACCTCAATCAAGCGATCTCGGAGCGATTACTTTGGCGCGGAACAGAGCGCTATTGCCCTGTTCACATATGCCAAACGAACCGCGCTAACTGGGCAAACGACATACGTTCCGAAGCAAAAGTGTAGGTGTAAAAGCACCCTTAATGATTTCATTAGGACAGTAAGCTCTGACTTTGCTTAGACAAAAGTCTTGTCACTGAACAGAAATAATGTCCAGTATAGAATATAAAGTCCTGCTGCAGTGGAGAAAGAATGAATATTGTGTCAGACTCAAGCGGCAACCTCCCGCTTTCCCTCGGGAGGCCAATACGGAAGTAACTGAAACTGCAACTCATCCAAAATCCGCTAGGCATGGCTCCATAATAGAGCAAATTTCAATTGAGCCCACTGTTAGAATGGCCAACTTTACAGTAGAAAAAAAGGTGTTTACAGCCTGGTACAAAGAACAATTTTGGTTCATAAAGCTAATATTACCCTTCATGACAACTGTGTGGGGGGTGAATTTTTATATAACTCATTCGTTACTTTTATATTAGGTTATATTAAGTTTGCATAATTAAGGGCGGGGCCACTTGATGGTCTTGCTGTCGCCGTCACTTCGCCTCAGCTGACTCCGGCAGATTAGCCACTGATTTCAGCTTATTCATCATATTTTTGTGTTGTTTTATGTGGCTTTACACAGTCAGTTGCCTTTTGGGATTATTTCATACAATTATCAGATGATATGGCATGCTGTGTGCACTTAATTGTGCTCACAAACCATTCACGTGGCCTCCGTTTCCCATGCGAGTAAAGTTATATACTTGTAAACCATCTCTATTAATGCTTTTGTTTTATTTAAGATCATTTATCATTTACAATGTTCATTAGAGCTGTAATGCACTGCAGAATCTGACAGATTGATGAGCTGTAGGCTCTAGAACAGTCGCCTGAAGTGTTATCATGCAGTGTTATGCTGGATTTCATCAATAGTCTGGAAGTAATTTCGCGTTTTCCTCCTGTAGAAAAATCAAGTTATTATTTGTTGCTCTTACAACTGTGATCGATGACATGACTTTTGTCAGGTAGTGTATTTTGCATATAAATTAAACAAGTATGAATAATCAAACATTATATTAACAAACACATTACTAAAAAAAATAAAATAAATATAACGAGATTAAGGCCAAATAAAATATAAATAGAAAATATTCACATAAATTTAAAAAATGCTATAATGAGTGTGAATAAATATTAATATAATTTAATAGAAGCTAAATATTACAAACGGTGTTTATGAGGTTGTTTTCATATTATAAAATTGGTCTTACAAGTATATAAAAGCCTTTTACAGTTTAGGAAGGAGAAGAAAGAATAATATTTTGAGGTCACTGGTATCTAAACATTGAAAAGCCCTGATATAGACCACTATTTCATGCCGATGTCTCACTTCAGCTTAAAAACAACATGGGTATGCTTTCATGTATGACCATTCTTCTAAATATCTTCTTTCGTATTCTTGGAGAGAATGTAATGGAGCTCTGGAACGACGAGAGTCATAAATCATTGTCAATCACTTCCACTTCTGGCTGAAGTACCCTTTCAAAGGACACACTTACAGTACAAAATGATTTTGAATGGATGTGTCTTATCTTCCCGAAAGAGATGAATGCATGCCACTGCAGTCATTAATAACGTTTCAGTCACAGTTTCAACTTTTGCAAATGTTCAAAAATTACAGGCCAACCTATCCATAATGCAGATATCAATATAAGTCGGAAATAACTCATTTGCTAAAACACCCTGAATATTCCACAGTGATGCTTTCTGTAATATTGCAATTGGCTAATTGCAAAAGACTGCAATAGAATAGTTTAATAGGTGCACTTGC
The DNA here is from genome assembly GCF_052040795.2 of Danio rerio. Classification (NCBI taxonomy): domain Eukaryota; kingdom Metazoa; phylum Chordata; class Actinopteri; order Cypriniformes; family Danionidae; genus Danio; species Danio rerio. The sequence continues at coordinate 58,505,165 of NC_141028.1, read as the reverse complement.
CCAACTGCTTGTTAACACAAATTTCTAATCAGCCAATCACATGGCAGCAACACAATGAGATGGATCGGCTACCGCAGCAGAAGACCACACCGGGTGCCGCTCCTGTCAGCTAAGAACAAGAAACTGAGGCTACAATTCACACCGGCTCACCAAAACTGGACAATAGAAGATTGGAGAAATGTTGCCTGCTCTGATGAGTCTCCATTTCTGCTGCCTCACTCTTGATGTTCTGATGGTCAGGTCAGAATTTGGCAGCAACAACATGAAAGCATGGATCCATCCTGTCTTGTATCAATGGTTCAGGCTGGTGGTGGTGGTGTAATGGTGTGGGGGATATTTTCTTGGCACACTTTCTGCTCATTAGTACCAATTGAGCATCAACGCCACAGCCTACCTGAGTATTGTTGCTGACCATGTCCATCCCTTTATGAACACAGTGTACCCATCTTCTGATGGCTACTTCCAGCAGGATAATGCGCCATGTCATAAAGCGTGAATCATCTCAGACTGGTTTCTTGAACACGACAATGAGTTCACTGTACTCAAATGGCCTCCACAGTCACCAGAACTCAATCCAATAGAGCACCTTTGGAATGTGGTGGAATGGGAGATTCACATCATGGATGTGCAGCCGACAAATCTGCAGCAACTGTATGATGCTATCATGTCAATATGGAGCAAAATCTCTGAGGAATGTTTCCAGTCCCTTGTTGAATCTACGCCACGAAGGATTAAGGCAGTTCTGTAAAGAGGTCCAACACATTACAAGTAAGGTGTACCTAATAAAGTGGCCGGTGAGTGTACAGTTAAAGCATATTGTATTCATATCATTAAGTGTGTCCTTGACCTCACAAAATAAAATTACAAACCAAATTAAATCAAAACCGTGATAATATTGATAACCGTGATCATTTCTGGTTTAAAAAATCCATAAATTAACAGTTTTCAATATTTTGTGTTAAATGTTTTTTTCCTCATACATTTATGCGTTGAAATGCATTATGGGACCTTTTAATGTTGAAAAGTTCGAAAAAGTGATTTTCATGAACATTTTTAATAGTTTAAAGTGGTATAATGTAGATATAACATTGATGGCGATATAACATTTTTGATAGTTAATAGTGATATAATTAGTAGACAAGAACTATATATATATATATATATATATATATATATATATATATATATATATATATATATATATATATATATATAATATTTTAATGTGCATTATATCTGTATATTATAATATTTTACATATTGTCTGTTATATTTAATATAACATTTTATTTTATAATATACGTATTACAAAAGTGCACATTTTAATTATCCATTAATAACACATATGCAGTATAGTGCAAAGTAGCAATACTATCATGCATTGTTTTGGTATTTTTTATAATCATCCAAACATATATATTTTGGAGCATAAACTGTGTATTGGGAGAAAGATATATATATATATATATGTATATATGTATATATATATATATATATATATATATATATATATATATATATATATATATATATATATATATATATATATATATATATATATATATATATATAAATTTATACATTTATAATTTTGTTTTTATATTTCAACATGACTTTGCAACCATCTTTAAAGGTTTACAATTTTTGTTGTTGTTTGTTCATTTTCAGATACCAAACTGGTTGGAATAAGTTAGTGTGACAGGTAATTTTAACAAAACCATAATAATATTGATCATTTTTGGTTCACTACACTATAAAAAATATTCATAAATTAACAGTTTTCAGTATTTTGTGATTCATGTTTTTATTTCCTCCATATATTTATGCTTTGAATTGCATTATGGGACCTTTTAACCTTGAAAATCTCGATAAAAACTGACTTTTATGAACATTTATAATAGTTTAATTGATATATTATCTGGGTTGATGTTGTATATTATGCTACAAAAGCCTTGTAATAAACTACCAGAACATGTTCTGTTATTTTACAGACTTAATTCGTTCTCTCTCTCTCTCTCTCTCTCTCTCTCTCTCTCTCTCTCTCTCTCTCTCTCTCTATATATATATATATATATATATATATATATATATATATATATATATATATATATATATTATTTCTTAAACATTATATTATTTCAAACTACTAAAATCTCAATAAAAGTCACTTTTAAACTGTAAAGTTGAAATGTCATCATCAAAAGTTAACTATTATCTCCCGTAATGCAATTCACAACAGTAAATAAATGGAAAACACAAAATATGGAACCAAATCAAACATCCATTTGTACATTTTCATACATCCCTAATGCTGATTTTCAGTTTTAAACATTGATTTTTGCACAGCGGAAAGTCACTTCATATAGGAAATTCAATAAAGCAGCACCTGCAATCAATATCAATGTAATAAGACTCATAGAGGAGGAAGAAAACAACCTGCTGCTTTGGAATAATCCTATAATATTGTCTCAGGTATGGTGTTTATATATGCACATAAACCGAATCGCACGTCTGTGTGGCAGACTATATAACCTTCTCATCAGATGGAGGCTAAAAATAGTCAGTCCCCCCTCCCTTCCTTCCTTCTTTCTTTCTTTCTTCACCTGCTTCTGCTCACCTTTTTCCTCAGCACCTCATGTAGTGTGAATCTCCCTATCTGCTTCTTCATGAAACCGTCCATCTCGACGCAGACTGTCGTTTATGGCTGAACAACAGTGACTCACTGCACAATATAATCATGGAGGAAAAGTTGACAAGTATGAATAACCTGCAGTCTGTTTTCTAAGAGACTCAGAGGAAAATATGTCTCCTGTAGGTCTATGAAATGCAATGGGCGCGTGTGGCACCACATACATAAAGTGCCCGCGCGCGTGCCCACGGATGCGTTCACGAGCGTCTATTAGATGAGGCAGGAGGAATGATGAAGATGCTGCGGGAATGATGAGAGTTTGTGGGTGTTACATGTGTTTTAAGAGCACTTTCTGTTGACTAACTAACAGCTAGGCTAAAATCAGATTTGATAAACATTATATATATGATGTGAAGGAAAATATGAACACGTGAACAGGTTATATTTTAGGATTAGCGAATAAAAAGCATCATTACGTGCTGCAAAATAAAAGAAGTCAGTGGAAAGTGTGTGAAAAACAAACGTGTGTATTTTTTCCAGCACATATACAGTGGCATCACCTTTGTGATTCAGGTATGCCAACAAAAACACTTTCCTCACTCTTTATCTTCTAATATAATTTCAATATTTTATTTAAATGCAATTTTATCAACCAAACAATGCAGATAGCGTTTAATTTAAAACTAAACAAGTGCAAAAGTAAATGTAAGAGAGTCTTACCTGAAGGTTCCGTGAAGGTGCACTTGCTCAGCGCTGCAGGGGAAGCACTTGTCTTTGTTTCTTAATGTAAACACCACAAACTACTTCATCAAATCTTAGTGTAACACAGGGCTCCTGGTATTTCAGTCACTGAAGGTTTTTTTGGGACTGTCTTTGCGTTATGTTGGCATGTGTTTGTGTGCACTGCTTCACGCGTGTGTCTACTGAATGTTGTAGTCCAGCATCACTGAGCTGTGCGCGCGCTCCTCTCTCCTCAGCGATACTCGCGCGCTCGTGCTCGGCTTTGTTCATTCCTCCATCCGAGCTGAACCACTTGAGAAAAGCTGAGAGGGGTGATTGAAAAGATGATGATGTGCAGTGTGGCAGTCATAAATGGAGAATTTCACAAAAACACGTCTGATGTAAGCAATGTGAACATAGCTGTGCGTAGAATCTTTTTTGAGCATATATGTGGAAAATATTGTGGCGAAATTAATGGTGATGTATTAAAAGAAAACGCGCGCTCCTGCACGCAGAAGAATGGTTTGGTCTTACTTTGAGAGAAAGAGAGAGAGGCAGTTCGAGGCTCTCACACTGGAGATGTAGAAGAAGACAAGAAAGCGCTATCAAGTAATAATGAGGTAATAATTGGACGAGCAACAACAGAGAACATTTCAGAACTCATTGTGATAATGATAATGCAACAGAGAGAGGCTTAGAAAGCCTGTCAGGAAATTACAGTTCAAAAATGCTGGACAAAATGAAGGAATTAAGTTAGTGTATTAGCTTTTACAAATTTAAATGGGACGGTTGAACATAAAATAATTAAGTTGTCCCAAAGAAGATCAAGAATTGTGTTGTTTCAGCTCATTCATCTTAGTTCTTCGTTGTAATTTGGTTAATTGTGACATAATTTAAATGTCACTTTAAGCTGTATTGAAGTGTCAAACAGTCTATCTAGTCAAATATTACTTACTGTCATCATGACAAAGATAAAAAAGTCAGTTATTAGAAAGAAGTTATTAAAACTACTGTGTTTAGAAATGTGTTGAAATATTTTCTCAACATTTCATGTATATATGTATATGTATATATATGTATATATACATGTATATATATGTATATATATATATATATATATATATATATATATATATATGTATATATATATATATATATATATATATATATATATATATATATATATATATATATGTATTTTTTGTATTTTTTTGTATTTTTGTATTTATTGTATTTTTTTGTTTATATATATATATATATATATATATATATATATATATATATATATATATGTATATATATATGTGTGTGTGCATATATATATATATATATATATATATATATATATATATATATATATATATATATATATATACAAATACATATAACCTATAAAAGGTCTGTTCAGTTTGCTAGGATCATCAATCATCAGACGTGATCAAGAGTGAGTTTTACAAGTTTAACATGTTTTAAAACGTGTGCACGAGTGTAATGAAGTACAGCCATTAACTTCAGATTTACTGAAGATTCACATCAACTGCATATACGGTATATATATATATATATATATATATATATATATATATATATATATATATATATATATATATATATATATATATGTACCATGAAGGATTGTATAAATACATATATATATATATATATATATATATATATATATATATATATATATATATATATATATATATATATATATATATATATATACATACATATATATATATATATATATATATATATATACATACATATATATATATATATATATATATATATACATATATATATTTATATTTATATATACATATATATTTATATTTATATATATACATATATTTATATATATATATATATATATATATATATATACATATACATGTATATACATACATATATATATATACATATACATGTATATACATATATATATATATATATATATATATATATATATGTATGTATATATGTATGTATATATATATATATATATATATATATATATATATATATATATATATATATATATATATATGTATGTATATATATATATATATATATATATATATATATATATATATATATATATATATATATATATGTATGTATGTATTTATACAATCCTTCATGGTACATATATATATATATATATATATATATATATATATATATATATATATATATATATATATATATATATATATATATATATATATATATATATATATATATATACCGTATATGCAGTTGATGTGAATCTTCAGTAAATCTGAAGTTAATGGCTGTACTTCATTACACTCGTGCACACGTTTTAAAACATGTTAAACTTGTAAAACTCACTCTTGATCACGTCTGATGATTGATGATCCTAGCAAACTGAACAGACCTTTTATTCCCGGTTTCTTTGCGCTCGTCCTGTCTTGTCGATTTGATTTTATGCATTACTAAGGAGATATGTTAATGCGCACAGCTGTCAATCAATATTGGTGGGCGGGGAGACCGCACTCCTACATAAAGTTGCGGTCGATCTAAAAACTGCTCCAATTGGTCCACCATTTTTATGTTGTTAAATTAAAAAAAAAAAAAAAGGACATTTCACCCCAATATGACAGTATATACATTATACTTACACACATGTCTGTCCAAACAGCTTGAAAAGTAGATTTTTCACCATAGGTGCCCTTTAAGACATCTATAAGCCAGCCGGGACTCGAACCAGCAATCTTCTTGCTGTGAGACAACAGTGCTAACCACTGAGCCACCGTGTCGACCCAAGCTTCATATTAATGCTTTTGAATGGCCTGGAGTGGCATGTTTCAAACAGTGTAATGAACGTGACACATAAAATGCGAAACCATGAGGAAAAGCACATATTGCATGTGAGAGACACACACACTTATGCAGACACACACAGACTCCATCATGATGCTAAACAGGAGTGTTTTGTTGAATAATGACATTTAAATCCCTGCTGGCTTTTTAATTAAAGAATCTGCTAGGGGGGAAGCTGCAGATATGAAGACCCGCGAGCATCTGCCTTCATCTCACTGTTAACCTTCACATTTACAAATGAGTCATTATTTTGAATTACGCCTGTAGGTTCGTGGATACATATGTTTACATGAATGTATCTACTTTTTTTTTTCAATAGTCAATAGTACAATGCAAATTTAATAGAAAAGAGCTGCCACAATATTTAAATATTTGATAGTTATTATTATTATACTCACCGGCCACTTTATTAGGTACACCTTACTAGTATCAAGACCCCTTTTTGCCGTCAGAATTGCCTTAATCCATCGTGGCATTGATTCAACAAGATACTAGAAATATTCCTCAGAGATTTTGCTCCATATTGACATGATAGCATCATACAGTTGCTGCAGATTTGTCGGCTGCACATCCATGATGCGAATCTCCCGTTCCACTACATTCCAAAAGTGCTCTATTGGATTGATATCTGGTGACTGTGGAGGCCATTTGAGTACATTGAACTCATTGTCATGTTTAAGAAACCAGTCGGAGATGATTCACGCTTTATGACATGGTGCGTTATCCTGCTGGAAGTAGCCATCAGAAGATGGGAACACTGTGGTCATAAAGGGATGGACATGGTCAGCTGATGGACCCGAACTAGCGACCTTCTTGCTGTGAGGCGATAGTACTAACCACTGAGCCACGGTGCTGCAATTCCATTATTCATCTTCTTATTTTAGAGAAGCTGCTTGTATAATCAGCTCTTCTGCTTGTTCAGTGCCTTCTCTCTCCGGGTTTCATCATGTTTAAGCAGTGGAGTGTGTGAAACTCAAATGATGATGATGATGATGATGATGATGGAATTGCTATTAAGTTTGTGATACAGCATATAAAGACTGAAAAAGTGTTAGTAGCACACAGAGTGTTGAGCTGGAATGTTGTGTTGAATAAAATAGCATCTTTCCCTCTCTGATATGATGAGGAATGGCATTGCTTTGTATAGTAAAGCACAAATAAACAATTGAAGTCAGAATTATTAGCCCTCCAGTATATTTTTCCCCCAATTTCTGTATAATAGAAAGATTTTTTTCCAACACATTTTTAAACATTTTAGTTTTAATAACTAATTTCTAATCACTGATTTCTTTTATCTTTGCCATGATGGCAGTAAATAATATTTGACTAGATTTTCTTCAAGACACTTCTATACAGCTTAAATTGACATTTAAAGGCTTAACTAGGTTACTTAGCCAAGTTAGGGCAATTAGGGAAGGGGGGTAATTAGGGGAATTAGGGACCTTAAAATGGTTTTTAAAACATTAAAAACTGCTTTTATTCTAACCGAAATAAAACAAGTAAGACTTTGTCCAGAAGAAAAAATATTATAGGAAATACTGTGATAAATTCCTTGGCCACAAATGGGTCTTCCAAACAGACCATGACCCTAGGCATACTGGAAAATTAGTTAAAATGTGATTTAAGGAGAGGAGAGTGAATGTTTTGGAGTGGCCATCACAAAGCCCTGATCTCAGTCCTATATAAAATGTGTGGGCAGAGTTGAAAAAGCTTTTGCGAGCCTACAAATCTACAAATCTGACTCCGTTACACCAATTCTGTCAGGAGGAATTCCTTCAAACTATTGTGAGAAGCTTGTGGAAGGATGCCCAAAACATTTGACCAAAGTTATACAGTTTAAAAGCAAAGCTAAAAAAATACCAAGGAAATGTGTGTAAACTTTTGACTGTCTAGAAACTCTCTATAAAAAAATTCTCATTATTCTGGCATTTAGCAAATGTAAATCATTTAGGTAATCCTAATGAGCCTAAAATAGCAAGCAATCAGTATGATTTACCATCAGACATTTTTTTTTAAATGGTTATGATCCTTTTTTTAGTGTGTCTAAACTTCTGGTTTCAACTGTATATGTATGCAATATACATATACAATATATCAGTCCTATGCGGGAAACAAAAATCAACTGGCATGAGACGATAACCGTTTTCAAAATATACCGCTGTTCGAAAAAGTCAAGGTTTTAAAACCATCAAAAGCTTCTGCAATCCGCTTGTTAAGTGTGACGTCACGTGGAGCGGCTTCCGGGTCCAAGCGCTCTATTCAACTGAATGGGGAGACTCATGAAATGGTCATAATAAACGTTTACAAAGCGATTTAATACTTTCGAAAGTCACGATCGCAGTATATATATGTCCATGCCTAATATCCGATGGCCAGAAAGTGATTCATTGTTTTATAAATTGTTAACATTTTGTTATTTGTCATGCAGCAAGCCCAGAGACTGTTGTGTACACTATGACTTTATATAAAATTAACTTTAATGTGCGATATGAATAAAAAGTGATCATAAACGAATGATTTCTCCACTCAAGTAAATGGCGGCTTGGACCCGGAAACAGCATTACATACGTCACAAACACGTCATCACTTAACAAGCGGATACTGTTCCTAAGGTATGTGTGTGATTTGTTCGACTTTTTTTAGGACAACAGCAGAAAAGATATGCAAAGATGCCGTTTTAAATTGTAAAAAAAATCTGTATTTGAAATAAATGAAGACAGCAGAAGTCAGTAATTCATTAATCCTGACATGTTTACTGTTCCAAAATATTTTAAATATGTCTTAAAATGAACTAAATTGTGTTTAAAAGGAAAAAATGTTATGTTTTTTTTACCCAGATATTTAAAAAGAATATATTTTAGAGCAGTGATCACAATACCATGATATTTTTATCCAAGGTTATCATCGTCAGAATCTTATACCAGCCTATGCCTACTGGCCAACTGCAACAAAGAATGCTTCTTGCAATCTCACCACATAATCTAATGATTACAGTATTTTATGAATTAAACCGAGCAAGCAGGAAAAGCGTGGGGAGCTCTGTGTGTGCCTGAGAGAAAACTGACTGAAATGGGACACGTGGGACCGAGAGTAAGGATGAAAGATTTGAGATGCAGAGAAGAAAAAAAAAGAAAGTGCTGAAGTTTCCAGCCTGCAGTTTTACTGAGATTGCCTTTAAATCTCTCTTCTCAGAATCTGTCATCAGCTTTAATCGCTAATACCTGCAATCCAATGCGACTCGGAGCTGATAGATGGAGGTGATTTGAAACGGACCCATATATGACCTCAGCTTCACGAGGCTCCGCATTTACAGAACGCCAAAATGACCGGCAGTCGGGATAAAAAGTAAAGCCGAATCAATGCACAGCTGAAATAAATGACAGAAATAACTCATTAAGGCGCATCAAGCAGCATATATTGATACTGTTCCCATTGATTTGTTGCCAGGGGATTCAGCTTTATTATCAATAATGAATCTGCTAATTACACATTAAAGCTGTTCTGTTCATTTCAGAGAGTTGCATTTTTATAGCAGAGTCTTAGATCTGCTTGTATTATTCCTATAGCGGCTTAAATACAGCCTGAATAAACGTGAACAGCAGAGGTATTGATTTCAAGACAACATAACATTTGGACCCAGGTGGCTTTCGCTGTTTAGAGAAAGCAAAACATACACAAACATAAACAACAAGGCTCATTCTGAAAACGTATCCCTATATACGTTTCTGGAGACCTCAAATTTTGTAGCCTGAGGTGCGTATGGCTTCGTTTCATTTTTATACGAACACTACGTGGTGGTATGACGGCGTACTTTTCACGCTTACCAGCCGACCGCTTACCTTTGAATGGACGGCTTTCCTGCTGAAACCAGTTTGTGCCGTTAGTTCACTATGTATGTCGGCGGACTTGAGATGCAGAGAGGAGTTGACCACGACGACAGGGTTCATGTCTGGTGAAGAATGGTTCCAGAAAGCAGCAAAGACAAAAACAGAATCTAAAAAATAAAAGTCAATAACAAGGTGAGAATGTTGTAAAAAATCAGACGAAGGGTTTTCCTTTTCTGGATTGCTTTTGAAAATTCTTGGTTCGGTTTAGGGAAGTGGGTTGGAGGGTCAATCGATAAAATTATTTGGGTTTAGGGAAGGAGGAGGGTGGGTCAGTCGATTGGTCAGTCATTCAGTCAGTCAAACAGTCAGTCAACAGCGGCCTCTGGTGTGTTTACGTGAGAACAGCAGGCGCGAATGGCACTCGTGAGAGAAATTTGAGATCTAAGAAAATGTACACAGCGGCCTCTGGTGGATTCGTAGAAACAAACACTGCAAAAGAACATAGCTCCTGGGACGTATTTCGCGGTCTCCAGAAATGTATAGAAGTTCGTTTTCAAAATGAGCCTGGGTTGAAACAATGACAACAATAACGCAATAATATATAACACTAAACAAAAAACAAAAACAAAACAGAGTACAAAACAAGCAACCACTATAGCAGACAAAAATAAAAAAACAACAACAAAGAAAAATAAAACAAAATAAAGAACTAAACAAAACAAAAACCGAAACAGCGCAGCAAATATAAATAATAATAAAATAAAACACAAAACAGCAACAAGCAAAACTACATAAACAATTAAATTAAACCGAAACTAAGTAACAGAAAAAACTGCAAAAAAGTCAAAACAAAACAAAGCACTGAACAAATTAAGCAATCAAAAACAGAAAAATGTAAATAAATAAATAAAAAACAAACAAAAAGTAAACTAAACTAAATAAACAACTAAACAAAACAAGCAATCAAAAACACTGCAAAAATAAAAATAAAAAAACAAAGCGAAATTAAATAAACAACTAAAACAAAACAAGTCAGCAATGAGCAACAGAAAAGTAAAAACAAACAAAAAACAACACAACAAAACAAAATAAACAACTAAACAAAACAAACAAAAAACAAACAAACAATAAAGCGAAGCTAAACAAAGCAAGCAACCAAACAGAAAACACAACAAATGTAAAAACAAACAAAAATTTTAAAAAACATATGTGCAAAACATATGCTGGATAAGTTGTTCATTCCACTGTGGCGACCCCTGATTAATAAAGAGACTAAACCCAAAAGAAGTTAAACGAATGAATGACATGAATATTAAGTTATTGTAACTTACATCATCTAAACTGGCTTGAAAAGATCAAATTAAAAATGGTTTAACTTAAAAAACCAAGTTAAAACCTGATTAACTTTCTAAATTGAGTTAAAGTAACATAAAAACATAAGTTGTCAACTTTTTTACGCAATGTTTTACACACACATATATATATATATATATATATATATATATATATATATATATATATATATATATATATATATATGAGAGCAATTCATTTTTTCATTCATTTATTTTCCTTCGGCTTAGTCCCTAATTTTTCTGGGATCACCACAGCGGAATGAACCGTTAACTATTCCGGCATATGTTTTACACAGCGGATGCCCTTCCAGCTCCAACCCAGTACTGGAAAACACCCATACACACTCACTCATTCACTTACGCATGCACTACGGCCAATTTAGCTTACCCAAGTCACTTATAGTGCACATATAGTGTTTGGACTGTGGGGGAAACCGGAGTACCCAAAGGAAACCCACACCAACATGGAGAGAACATGCAAACTCCACACAGGCCCTGCCAAGACTCCAATTTATATTATATATATTTATATTTATATCTAAATATAATATATTTATATCTAATATCTAAAACAAATTATCAGTCAATACACACACACAATTAATAAATAAATACAAACTTTTATTTTGCGATTAGTCGTTTGACAGCAATACATACATACCAACGTATTAGTCATATACTATTAATGATAACATATTTGTAATATAAAATATGAATTAGACGTCTTGAACGTCAGTGAAGTGAGTGTTTGTGTAATTTCAAAACAATTAATATGCCATAATATTTATTAACATTTTCATCATCTTAGTTTTGATTTCAGTTTGATCATTTATTTATGTGCATTTCTTCTCAATGTTATATTTATTTTAGTATGAGTTCACAACTGTTTTTAATATTTTAGAAATGTCTATTTTTTTTATTCATTTATTTCCAATTCAGTGAGTGTGTTGGAGCTGCCATGAGTTTTCTCGTGCCCTTGCCTGTTTTTTCATTCTTTATTCCTTTGTTTTTGACTAGAAACAGCAGCTCTCTTTCAATTTGCGCTATCCTTCATATCCAGAGGAGCGCAGGGGTTTGTTCAAGTCCCCAACCTACAGTAACAGCCTTAGAAAACAGCACTACAGCGAACACAAGAACAAGAGCATGTGACACAAAATCAATGAGCGAGAAACATGCAGGACGAGCGTATTTTTACTATTGTGAATAGCAGAGAAGATCATGAAAAGGGTCATGAAACTCTGCGCTCTGCTTCATTCTGTCTTATGCTCTCACAGACAAACTAAACATTGGAAAAATGGTCTGAAGTGAATGTAAAGTACAATTTACAAGTCAAAAGTAATAGAGATCAGGAATATCTTTTTAATGCTCACTTTAATTAGATGCTAATAAGCATAACCTTTTTTGCATAATTTTTTTATCAAAATTTTTAAGAAAAAAAAAATGTAAAAACAGTAAAATTGTGAAAAGTTATTGCAGTAAATTTATGTGATTTAAAGCTTATTTATTATTATTATTATTATTATTATTGTTGTTGTTATATTACTACTATTATTATTGTTTTTATTAATGCTGTTGTTATTATGTTGTCGTTATAGTTAATATTATTATTATTAATAGTCTTATTATTATTGTTTTATTGTTATTATTATTAATGTTATTTTTATATTGTTATTGTTATTATTACTATTATCATCATTATTATTGTTGTTGTTTTTATTGTTATAATTGATGTTATTATTATTATTATTATCATTATTTTGTTACTGTTATCACTATTATTATTATTATTATTATTTTGTTATTTTTATCACTATTATTATTATTATTATCATTATTTTGTTTTTGTTATTGTTATTATTGTTGTTGTTGCTTTTGTTGTTATTGCTGTTATTGTTATTATTATTATTATTATTATCAATGTTGCTGTTATAGTTATTATTGTTATTATTATTGTTATTTTTATAATTATTATCATTATCGTTGTTGTTGTTTTTATTATAATTAATAGTATTATTATGTTGTTGTTGTTGTTGTTATTATTATCATTGCTATTATTATTATTGTTGTTTTTATTATTGTTGTTATTATGTTATTATTATTTCTATCATTATTATTAGTGTTGCTGTTATTATTATGTTGTTGTTATTATTACTGTTATCATTATTTTTGTTGTTATCATTATTACTATTATTATTAATGTTGCTGTTATGTTGTTATTGTTATTATTATTATTCATTCATTAATTTTTTTCGGAACAGTCCCTTTATTAATCTGGGATCGCCACAGCGGAATGAACTGGCAACTTATCCAGCACATGTTTTACGCAGCGGATACCCTTCCAGCTGCAACCCATCACTGCGAAACATCCATACACACTCATTCAAACTTATACAATTTAGCTTTAGTTCACCTATACCACGTTTTTGGACTGTGGGGGAAACCAGAGCACCGACCAACACGTGGAGAACATGCAAACTCCACGCAGAAATGCCAACTAACCCAGCCAGAGCTTAAACCAGTGACCTTCTTGCTGTGAGGCGATTGTGCTACCCACTGCGCCATTGGGCTGCCATTGTTAATATTATTACTATCAATATGCTGTTGTTGTTTCCCAGAGATGGGTTGCAGCTGGAAGGGCATCCGCTGTGTAAAAACGTGCTGGATAAGTTGGCGGTTTGTTGCGCTGTGGCGACCCCGGATTAATAAAGGGACTAAGCCGACAAGAAAATGAATGAATGAATGTTGTTGTTGTTGTTATAACTATTATCATTGTTATTATTATTGCTATTATTATTATTATTGTTGTTGTTGTTATTGTTATTATTACTATTATAATTATTATTGTTGTTATTAATACTATTATTATTATTATTATTATTAATGTTGCTGTTGTGTTGTTATTGTTAGTATTATTGTTGTTACTGTTATTATCATTATTATTACTATTATTAATGTTGTTATTGTAATTATTACTACTATAATACTTTTTATTGTTATTATTATTATTGTAATTATTATTTATTACTCTTATTGTAGATCTTATTATTACTATTATCATTGTTATTATTGCTATTATTATCAATTCATCTTTCATTTTGTGAATCCAAATGTTAAGTCTAAATTTAAAACCAGTTCCATGATGACATCATTTTGGAGGGAAAATAAGAGCACCAGTTTCATAAATGGATTTGCTGAATGAAGCGCTGTGATGTTGCTTTAGCTGCTTTGTGTTTATTTTATGGTGTGTTTGGTGAGGTTTGGAGATCAGTAATGAGGTTTGTTGTTGCTGTTTTTATCAGCATCTGTAAATAAACTGAAGGCGAATCTGAGATTGATATTTGCTGGCATATTACTGATGTCAGTCGTCATAATCGGCAAATCCCAAATCCCAGAAGAGCCTGCAGAGCTGAAATAACTGCTGCTCTCAAATTCCCATTCTATCAGAAACCAGGCCAGAACTCTGTGTGACAAACACCAAACACAGATTACTCTATCTATCTATCTATCTATCTATCTATCTATCTATCTATCTATCTATCTATCTATCTATCTATCTATCTATCTATCTATCTATCTATCTATCTATCTATCTATCTATCTATCCATCCATCCATCCATCCATCCATCCATCCATCCATCCATCCATCCATCCATCCATCCATCCATCCATCCATCCATCCATCTATCTATCTATCTATCTATCTATCTATCTATCTATCTATCTATCTATCCATCTGATTCCATGTATCCATCTATAAATCTAGATACCTTACCCCTTTGTCCCTCTGACCATCCATTCATCCATCCATCTAAATATCTTTCTCTTTTTCTATCCATCCATACATCCATTTATGATTCTATTCATCCATTCATCTATAAATAATAGCATCCATCCATCCATCCAGATACCTTTCCGCTTTGTCTTTCTGTCCATCCATACATCCATCCATCCAATCCATCCATCCAGATACCTTTCCTCTTTGTCCATCCATCCATCTGTTTGTCCATCCATCCATTCATCCATCCAACCATCCATCTATCTATGAATGAATCCATTCATCCATCCATCCAATCCATCCATCCATCCAGATACCTTTCCTCTTTGTCCATCCATCCATCCATCTTTGAATGATTACATCCATCCATCTATCCATCCATCTAGGTACAGTTCCTCTTTGTCTGTCCATCCATCCATCCATCCATCCATATATCCGTCCAGATACCTTTCCTCTTTGTCCATCTATCCATCCACATTTGATTACATCCATCCATCTAGATACAGTTCCTCTTTGTCTGTCCATCCATCCATCCATCCATCCACCTTTCCTTTTTGTTTGTCCATCCATCCATCCATCCATCCATCCATCCATTCATCCATCCATCCATCCATCTACCTTTCCTTCTTGTCTGTCCATCCATCCATCCAGATACCTTTCCTTTGTCCTTCTGTCCATCCTACCATCTATGAATGATTCCATCCATCCATACATCCATCCATCCATCCATCTAGATACCTTTCCTCTTGTCCATCCACCCATCCATCTTTGAATGATTACATCCATCCATCTATCCACCCATCTAGATACAGTTCCTCTTTGTCTGTCCATCCATCCTTCCATCCATCCATCCATCCATCTAGATATCTTCCTTTTTATCTGTCCATCCATCCATCCATCCAACCATCTATTCATCCAGATACCTTTCCTTTGTCTTCTGTACATCCTACCATCTATGAATGATTCCATCCATCCATCCATCTAGATACCTTTCCTCTTTGTCTTTCGGTCCATCCATTCATCCATCTATCTATGAATGATTCCATCCATCCATCCATCCATCCATCCATCCATCAATCTAGATACCTTTCCTTTTTGTCTGTTCATCCATCCATCCATCCATCCAGATACCTTTTCTCGTTTTCCTTCTGTCCATCCATCCATCCATTCATCCATCCATCTATGAATGATTCCATCCATCTCGTTCCAGAATTGCAGGTCCATCTTGAGTTAATTGTCTTTAAACTGGAATGCCACACAACAAATATTTAATTTACAGTAAATCGAATCCATTATTAATGTGCTATAATGCACAACACGTAACTGTCAACAGGGAACATCTAATTCTGTTTCTAATTCCTGTTGAACTTGTATTGTTCAATCACTTAAACCACTAACAGAGTTGACATTTTCCGCCATGTTGTGCTTTAGCTCCAGATGCTGACCTGAAAGCAGATATTTTACACCACATTATTGTTTTAAAAAGTGGAAATTATTGGTGAAAATACTAAATATTTAGTACAAATTAAGGAATAATGAAGACATTTCATGATAATGTATGCTGAATGCCCGCTGATAGCTCACAGCGGATCCTGCATCAATGTTAACCACATCGGTTTTTGTGTGAAGACAGCAGTAAGTCTCCAGTTTTTTCTGACGATGAACAAAAAATAGCCAGCATGCTCACGGCCTTGACATGAACGCTGACGGAGCCGTTTTTGCTTGTGTTGGGATGTTTGCACGCATTCGGCATTCCTCAGGGAGAGATCTGCGATTCGACACGTCTCCCTCTGAGACCGCACAACCAGCTCTGCTTTCTCCTCCATTTCCAACCTAAATTTAACGGCTAAATACTGGAGCGCACATCCAGGAGAAGATGACCTTTTGTTCTGGCAGATCAGGTGGCCGTTCTTTAGCGTGATGATGTTCACTCTGACAGAACTCAGCGTGAAGTCTGATGAAGAGAAGTGTATTAACTCCAGCTATTACTGCCTTCATCAGCTCTCCTTCAGGCTCCAGACTAATAGACCACCTTCCTTCTCAAAGTCGTTTGTATTTTGAGCTGTTTTCGTTTGTGTGATGCAAGCGGTGTCCCATTTATTAGGGTAATTTGCCAGACGCTTATATGGAGAATCATTTATAATGCGCTTCACGAGTCTCTGTTCTCTGGGAATTGAACTCGTGACCTTGGCTCTCCATGAAGAAAACGAGGGAAGCAAACACGGCACTCCAGCGTAAATTAAAATCGCCTAATGTTTACCAAGGGATGGAGTGTTAGCCTGGTTTTAAATGGGCCTGCACATCTGTAGTGCAAAAAATAAATCAATTAACCGGTCTCATTCACTAAACACGCAGGTCTCACGCACAGATGTATGCCATCCATCCAGATACCTTTCCTCTTTGCCCATTCATTCATCCATCCATCCATCTTTGAATGATTACATCCATCCATCTATCTATCTATCCATCCATCTAGATACAGTTCCTCTTTGTCTGTCCATCCATCCATCAACCATCCAGATACCTTTCCTTTTTATCTGTCCATCCATCCATCCATCTAGATACCTTTCCTTTTTATCTGTCCATCCATCCATCCATCCATCCATCCATCAATCTAGATAGCTTTCCTTTTTATCTGTCCATCCATCCATCCATCCATCCATCCATCCATCCATCCATCAATCTAGATACCTTTCCTTTTTATCTGTCCATCCATCCATCCATCCATCCATCCATCCATCCATCCAGATACCTTTCCTTTTTATCTCTCCATCCATCCATCCATCCATCCATCTAGATACCTTTCCTTTTTATCTGTCCATCCATCCATCCATCTATCCATCCATCCATCTAGATACCTTTCCTTTTTATCTGTCCATCCATCCATCCATCCATCCATCCAGATACCTTTCCTTTTTATCTGTCCATCCATCCATCCATCTAGATACCTTTCCTTTTTATCTGTCCATCCATCCATCCATCCATCCATCCAGATACCTTTCCTTTGTCTTCTGTCCATCCTACCATCTATGAACGATTCCATCCATCCATTCATCTAGATACCTTTCCTCTTTGTCTTTCGGTCTATTCATTCATCCATCTATCTATGAATGATTACATCCATCCATCTATCTAGATACAGTTCCTTTGTCTGTCCATCCATCCATCAACCATCCAGATACCTTTCCTCTTTGTCCATCCATCCATCCATCCATCCATCCATCTTTGAATGATTACATCCATCCATCTAGATACAGTTCCTCTTTGTCTGTCCATCCATCCATCCATCCATCCATCCATCCATCCATCCATCCATCCATCCATCCATCTAGATACCTTTCCTTTTTATGTCCAACCATCCATCCATCCATCCAGATTCCTTTCCTTTTTATGTCCAACCATCCATCCATCCATCCATCCAGATTCCTTTCCTTTGTCTTCTGTCCATCCTACCATCTATGAACGATTCCATCCATCCATCCATCCATCCATCCATCCATCCATCCATCCATCCATCCATCCATCTAGATACCTTTCATCTTTGTCTTTCGGTCCATCTATTCATCCATCCATGAATGATTCCATCCATCCATTCATCCATACAAATACCTTTCCTCTTTGTCCCTCTGTCCATGCTACCATCTATAAATGATTCCATCCATCCATCCATCCATCCATGTACGCAATAATCATGTATGCCTTATAAACATGTATATAGCACCGTACATATACTGAGGGTAGGGGAAACCAATCGAGGGAAAGATGAATGCGGCCATGAAACCTTCTCCAGAGTTCTCAGAAGCTCAGACTGAGCTGAAGGTTTACCTTCCAACAAGACAATGACCGTAAGCACACAGCTAAAATAAGGAAGGAGTGGCTTTTAAACAGCTTTGTCACTGTTTTTGAATGGCGCAGCCAGAGCCCGGATATAAACTCAATTGAGCATCTCTGGAGAGACTTAATTAAGACAGTAAGGTCTGACTTTGCTTAGACAAAAGTCTTGTCACTGAACAGAAATAATGTCCAGTATAGAATATAAAGTCATGCTGTAGTGGAGACAGAATGTATATTGTGTCTGACTCCATCATGAGCTTGGAGGACTGCATCCATACATCTCTGCAAGCAATGACTCAAACCACTGATTAATAAAGTCATCTGAAATGACAAAGAAAGCGTTCATGCAGGACTACCAGAGTTCATCAAGATTCTTTGGATTCATCTTCAATGCCTCCCCCTTCATCTTACCCAAGACATGCTCAATAATGTTTAGACTGGTGACTGGGCTGGCCAATCCTGGAGCAGCTTGAACTTCTTTGCTTTCAGGAGCTTTGATGTGGAGGCTGAAGTATGAGGAGCAGCGCTATCCTGCTGAAGGTCACTGGTTCGAGCCCCGGCTGGGTCAGTTGGCATTTCTGTGTGGAGTTTGCATGTTCTCCCTGTGTTGGTGTGGGTTTCCTCCGGGTGCTCCGGTTTCCCCCATAGTCCAAACACATAAGTAAAAATCACAAAGGTAAAATCAGGAGGGAGAAAAACAAAATATGAGCACTTTAAAGATATATACACTCACCTTTTAGGTACACCTCACTAGTACCGGGTTGGATCCCCTTTTGCCTTCAGAGCTACCTTAATCCTTTGTGGCGTAGATTCAACAAGGTACTGGAAATATTCCTGAGATTTTGCTCCATATTGACATGATAGCATCACACAGTTGCTGCAGATTTGTCGGCTGCACATCCATGATGCGAATCTCCCATTCCACCACATCCCAAAGGTGCTCTATTGGATTGAGATCTGGTGACTGTTGAGACCATTGGAGTACAGTGAACTCATTGTCATGTTCAAGAAACCAGTCTGAGATGATTCACGCTTTATGACATGGTGTGTTATCCTGCTGGAAGTAGCCATCAGAAGATGTGTACACTGTGGTCATAAAGGGATGGACATGGTCAGCAACAATACTCAGGTAGGCTGTGGCGTTGACATGATGCTCAATTGGTACTAATGAGCCCAAAATGTTTAAAAAAATCTACCCCACACCATTACACCACCACCACCAGCCTAAACCGTTGATGCAAGGCAGGATGGATCCATGCTTTAATGTTGTTGATGCCAAATTTTGACCTGACCATCCGAATGTGTCAGCAGAAATGGAGACTCATCAGAGCAGGCAACGTTTCTCCAATCTTCTATTGTCCAGTTTTGGTGAGTCTGTGTGAATTGTAGCCTCAGTTTCCTGTTCTTAGCTGACTGGAGTGGTACCCGGTGTGGTCTTCTGCTGCTGTAGCCCATCTGCCTTAAGGTTGGACGTGTTGTGTGTTCAGAGATGCTCTTCTGCAGACCTCGGTTGTAATGAGTGCTTATTTGACCAGTCTGGCCATTCTCCTCTGACCTCTGGTAAGGCATCTGCGCCCACAGAACTGCCGCTCACTGGATATTTTCTTTTTCTCAGACCATTCTCTGTAAACCCTAGAGATGGTTGTGCGTGAAAATCCCAGTAGATCAGCAGTTTCTGAAATTCTCAGAGCAGCCCGACTGGCACCAACAACCATGCCATGTTCAAAGTCACTTAAATACCCTTTCTTCCCTATTCTGATGCTCGATTTGAACTGCAGCAGATCGTCTTGACCATGTCTACATGCCTAAATGCATTGAGCTGCTGCCATGTGATTGGCTGATTAGAAATTTGTGCTTACCAGCAGTTGGACAGGTGTACCTAATAAAGTGGCCGGCGAGTTTAAAATTATTTTCTTTGCTTGTTTTTTTGTTTGTCTGATTTAATTAAATCCAATTTATTCCAGAAGTTAGAACATTTTTCCAAATAAATATTTATATATATATTAATATATGTATATATATATATATATATATATATATATATATATATATATATATATATATATATATATATATATATATATATATATATTTATATATATATATATATATATATATATATATATATATATATATATATATATATATATATATATAATATATATATATATATTATAAATTTATATAAATTTATATTATATTATAAATTTAGTAATGTTCAACTTAATTTGTTTGTTTAAATTTAAACAATGTAAATTTAACTTTTTAAAAAAGTAAATGCAATAGATATTTTTTTTCAGTGCAATATACTTGCATA
Organism: Danio rerio; assembly: GCF_052040795.2. NCBI lineage: Eukaryota > Metazoa > Chordata > Actinopteri > Cypriniformes > Danionidae > Danio > Danio rerio. The sequence goes on along the minus strand of NC_141028.1, from coordinate 58,483,857 downwards.
ATCTTATTTTTTTTTTTTTCAATGAAACTGATTATTAATTTACTCAACAATAAATAAACCCATCAGGGTTTGTCGAATCACAAACACAGCATGTCTTTCTTTTAAAGAGAACCACTGTTTTCTTGCTTCCCGTAATTTAAAGTCTAGTTTACACTCATGGATTTCCTCCTCTGTGTTTGGTTTTATTGCCTTTAGGCCGCTCGGCTCAAACAAATCAGAGCAAGCTGATCATATTTGACTGTAGAAAGAAATTTCTCATTGCTTTTTTCACCTCAGCACAGATAACAGCACTTATTTGGTGTGACTATAACCAGAATAATGCAAGATCTGAACAGTCTGTACAAAAAAAAAAGGTCAAGGAGGGGAGACTTCCTTTTGATTTTAATGATGTTCTGAACAGTGAACGGTACATCGACAACATGTTCGACAAAATAAAACGGCAGGCGGGCGCTTGAAGGCATTTGTGGAGAAATGGCAAGTTGTTTCAAATGATTCACACTAAACAAAGTCGCAAACTTACAATTACTCTCTGTCCCACAAACACACACACACACAACGCATGCTGGAGAGGAAGGCTAAATGAGCGTAGGTCATTAAATGACACTGTTCTTTGAGGATGTACGAATGATTAACACACAAGTGACGGAGACGTGAGAGTGTTTGAAAGCCTGTCTAGATCACATCGACCACACTTCTATATTATCACCAACTCAGAGGAAGAAATTATAAATTTGCAAAAAGAAAATGAAGCCTGAAACACATCAACATGTTAGTAATGCTGAGATTGCAGAAACGCTCATTAAAGACTGTCAGTCTCTGAAGCGTTTCATTCCTACATCCCTAACAAGTAAACTCCTCTTCAAATCTACAGTTCATCCTGACTGCATCACACATCTACTGGAATATCACGAGAAATATGAAGCAGGACATCATTTAGGATTGTAAAGGTTGAGGTCAGGCATGCATGTTTATTTATTATCAGGTATTTAACAATGTTTGTAAACATGTTTATAATATTTTTTATTAATTCTCCTTACTTCTACACGCTTTTTCGTGTACATTATAAGGTTATCTGACTTATAAGAGGTTAAAAGGATAGTTCACCCCCCAAAAAACATATCCTCTACTTGTTACAAAACTGTTTGAGCTACTTTCTTTCATGAAAATAAATATAAATAATATATAAATAAATATATATTTAAAAATTATATATATATATATATATATATATATATATATATATATATATATATATATATATATATATATATATATATATATATTTATTTATTATTAATATTTATTTTGTTCTGAGAAGGGCTGAGCAAGAGCTGAAACTGCAGATACAGTGCATCTGGTTTCTGACACTCGCTGTAAGTGGTCGACCAATCATAATAACAGACTAGGCCATTATCTGACCAAACAGAGCAGAGGTGATGCTCAGGGGGCGGAGTTTAGAGAGGCCAGATCCTTAAATCAACCATTTCAGACATTGAGAGATCTAGAGAGATCGAGTTCACATCTTACAATGAGAAAAGAGAGTTGCAAGATTAAAAACTTACAATTCTATATATATATATATATATATTGTTACTCCTGTCTAATAATAAAATAAATATAAATAATAAGTAAATAAATAAAGCATAGTTAAAAGGATAGTCCACCCCCCAAAAAACATTTCCTATACTTGTTACAAAACTGTTTCAGTTACTTTCTTTCATGAAAAAAAAAAAAAAAAAAAAAATATATATATATATATATATATATATATATATATATACATATATTATTAATATTTATTTTATTCTGAGACTCCTCAGACTCCTTGTTACTCCTGTCTAAGAATAAAATAAATATAAATAAATATATATATATATATATATATATATATATATATATATATATATATATATATATATATATATATATATATATATATACATATATAGATTTATTTTATTCTTAGACAGGAGTAACAATATATATATATATATATATATATATATATATATATATATATATATATATATATATATATATATATATATACATATATATATATATATTGTTACTCCTGTCTCAGAACTGCGGCTTTCATAGGTTTGACTCCAACATCTAAAGATGCTATCAAATTTATGACATCTGATTTTGAGAGAAATAAAGTCATATCTGTATGATAAAAATTTTAAACTTGCAAGAAATCCATTAGAATTGTAAGTTTTTAATCTTGCAACTCTCTTTTCTCATTGTAAGATGTGAACTCGATCTCTCTAGATCTCTCAATGTCTGAAATGGTTGGTTTAAGGATCTGGCCTCTCTAAACTCCGCCCCCTGAGCATCACCTCTGCTCTGTTTGGTCAGATAATGGCCTAGTCTGTGATTATGATTGGTCGACCACTTACAGTGAGTGTCAGAAGCCAGATGTTCATTACTGCATCTGCAGTTTCAGCTCTTGCTCAGTCCTTTAAAGAAATAAACTTGCGAGAAATTATGTCTGAATTGCCTAAAAAAATTATAAATAATAATAATAATCACACATTTGTGAACAATAAAGTAAAACTGCTCATAAAAAACTTTAAATTTCAGAACAAACTCAGAACAGTGAGAAATTTATATCACACTTTTTAGTGACTTTATGAAAAAATGTGGGAAAATGACTATGAAAAAGGGGCTTTTTTCCAAAACGTGTCTGATTATATATTGAAAAGGTATTTTTCCTGCAACATAAACACCCTCACATATTAATATTGCCAATAAATCAACTACCAAATATTTTTTTTCCTCCCAACATTCTTCAGAAATATCTTGTTTTGTGTTCAACAGAAGTTCAACCACTTGAGTATAAGTAAATAGAGAGTAAATGTACATTTTTGGGTGAACTAACCCTTTAATGTATGGCACCTCTCTAAACTCCACCTCTTTGAGAGTCTACTCAGCTCTGATTGGTCAGATAATGGCCTAGTCTGTGATTGTGATTGGTTGACCACATACAGTGAGTGTTAGAAGAGTTTCAGCTCTTGCTGAGCACGTCTAAGTAATAAACTTGTGAGAAATGATGGCAAAAATGCCTATAAACTCACAATTGTAAGTGTAATTGCAAAACAAACTAAAATATTGCGAGAAATAAACACTGCATTGTTGATATCATGCATTATTTTGTGACTTTATGACCAAAAACGATTATGAAAAGGTGCCAAACTTTTCTTTTTCTTCAAAAAGTTTGTAACATTATGATAAAAGGTGTACTTTGAATACAACATAAACACCCACAGGTTACAATTGGCAACTACCAAACTCTCATTACAGCCTCGCTGGCTACATTTACGCCTGTTTGTTTCATAATCAACACTAAATAGTATTTTTATTCCTGATGTTGAGATGCTTCATTCAGACAGGGATGTTTTCATGTCTTTGTTCTTTCTCATTTGACCTTCCTTGACACAGACAAACTCACTCTCACAATAAATATTCATACAAGCATAAATATTACATGGCAGTCAAGTCTCCGGCACATCCAAGCGTGGTTTTGAAGTGTTTCGGAGCGCGACCAAACACAATGGCTCTTTGTTCTGCTGGCTCTTCACACTGCACCAGTCTTGATTTGCACCATGTCTAGACATCAGTCATTAATTATTCCAAATCTAACAGTTAATCAAATATATTAGCACTGCTTTTGTTTTTAGCCTGAATGACATGTGTGCTGACATGCACCAATCTGACTGAATCTACTAAACAGCTTGTTGGATTTTTATTTTTAAGACGTAAACTTGAATACTACATACATTACATTATATTTACAGCTTATTATCCCAGGCAGATCACTCAAAAAGTCATTATTTGTAATATATTATCTATTTTCAGTGTATAGTGACTTAAATTTCAGTCTGCTCCACATACAAATCTATTAAATAATTCAATAATTGATGGTGCCTCCATGACGCTTTTCTGTCTGTTTTTGGAGTTTGAAAGTGTTTCATGTTTTGGAATTATTTTGTAAAAATCAACATGAATATATTTGGTCAAAACAATGTTATACAGGTTTGGAATGATGAGTTACGGAACCCCGGAAGGGAGGTAGTGGAGGAGAAAAAAATTGGCTGGGTGAAAAAAAAAATGGGTGAAAGAAAAAAATGGGTGGGAGGAAAATATGGGTTTTACGTTCTCTCGCAAAGATGTTTTGCGTTCCCTCGCAAAGATGACAGAGACACCTTTTGCGTTCCCTCGCAAAACTGTTTTTCCACAAACACTTCCTGTTCACTTCACTCATGTAAACCCTCCCGTTTTTGCCGAAATTCTCCTGTATTTTACCAGTCTATCCCACTTTCTTTACATTACTGTGCGTCGATCGTCGTGAAGGATTCGGATTTCTGCTTTCCAATCCGTCTCATCATGGACCAACGTTTATCCTTTTCATCATCCTGTTTCTCAGTATTTAACTGTGAATTGATTTTAACTCACGAATAAGTTAAAACTGCTTACTGCAAGAATGTTCTGTGTCCTTGTTTCTCTTTTTGCCTGTCTATTTTAACTTTGTTTTCAGGAGACACACAAACCAGGTCATAGGTCATGGAGACCTCTCTCTTTCTCTCTCCATCTGGTCTTATGATTGGAGGTCCAATACAGAGGAGAAGAAGACACCTGTTTTATTGTCCTGATATATTGCCTATAATTTTATAGCTGTTTGATTGATCTGTTTTTTATGTATAATTAATAGTAATGTAATTCCTTTTTGTGTGGAGACAGACTGTGTGTAGCCAAGATATTGCAGCAGACTGTTAATAATTAATAATAATAATTCCTTACATTTATATAGCGCTTTTCTGGGCACTCAAAGCGCTTTACATAGTGGGGGGGATCTCCTCATCCACCACCAGTGTGCAGCATCCACCTGGATGACGCGACGGCAGCCATTTTGCGCCAGACCGCACACCACACACCAGCTGATTGGTGGAGAGGAGACGATGCAGCCAATTGAATATGGGGATGGTTAGGAGGCCATGATGGATGAAGGCCAGTGGGCAGATTTGGCCAGGATGCCGGGGTTAAACCTCTACTCTTTTCGAAGGACATCCTGGGATTTTTAACGACCACAGAGAGTCGGGACCTCGGTTTAACGTCTCATCCGAAAGACGGCGCTCACTGAGCAGTATAGCGTCCCCGTCACTATACTGGGGCATTAGGCATCCATATCTGGAAGTAGATACTATGTTTCTTTGACGCATGTATTTAGAATTGTCTATTTCTGTTGTAACCAATGAGAACTGTTTACCTTGATCCCACCCTTTCTGGACTTGTGTAAAGAGTATAATTGTTCGATTGTTGAAACTGTAAGCAGAGCGGCCTAGGAACTCATTGAGAGTGTTGAAGCTGGCTTCTGTGAATGAAACTGCAAACTATAATCAGTAAACTTAATTTATTTTTTTTAAATCTCTGACTCCGGCTCTTCTTCATCAACCAGACTGGTCATTCTTTGGGTTAAACTGTAAACTATCCCTACAGTCGCCTTTCACTTTGCAACCTCTGAACCAGTGAATGCATGTATAAGCGCTGACTGACAGACGCGCTCCGTACAATAAACTGATCCCAGATCAGCGTCTGTACGCGCCATTTAAAGGGACATTTCTGTTATCAAACAAGTGTGCAGCAATGAATCTCATGTTTTGTTTAGTTTGATAACAGAGGTGTCTCTGTAAGAATGCACAGATCTATAATGAAAGCAGTCCGTTACTTTAGAAACTGCTTGTGCTCATTTAAGAGAAAATAAGCTGTTTAAAATAAAACATGCAGGAAGGAGATGTTTACATATTATTCAGTGTATTTGTCTGTTTAAACATGCACCCGCTCCTCTGTAAATGGCGCGTACAGACGCTGATCTGGGATCAGTTTATTGTATGGAGCGCGTCTGTCAGTCAGTCACTGGTTCAGAGGTGGCATATGAAAGGCGATAATCGACGCACAGTAATGGAAAGAAAGTGGGTTAGAATGGTAAACTACGGGAGAATTTCGGCAAAAACTGGAGGGTTAACGTGAGTGAAGTGCACAGGAAGTGTTTGTGGAGAAACAGTTTTGCGAGAGAACGCAAAACATCTTTGCGAGAGAACGCAAAAACCATATTTTCCTCCCACCCATTTTTTTCTTTCACCCATTTTTTTTTTCACCCAGCCAATTTTTTTCTCCTCCACTACCTCCCTTCCGGGGTTCCGTAGATGAGTAAATGATTTCTGTACAAAAAAAATAAATTTGTATATACATTAGGGATGTAACGGTATTGTAAATACCGTCATACCGCAATATTATTTTTTTTCGATATTACCGTAGTCGCATGACTCGGTAAAACTATAAGTCTTCTGAGAAAATTTGCTCAGGCGAATGAAGCGAACGGGAGGTAGCGAAAACTACAATTCCCATCAGCCCATGCTTGGCCATCATCCCTTGCGGTCTGTTGTCGCTACAGATCCAGTAATGTGGAAATGGAGTGTGCTGCTAGAAGCGGGGATCAAAAAGAGCTGGAAAACCCTAAAGCGGGTGTTGTCGCCGCGCGCGTACTGAATAGCGGTGTTGTCGCGCGAGTTCTTATCAGCTGTGTTGTCGCGCGCGTACTGAATAGCGGTGTTGTCAGCACACTGTTCAGATTGATGCAGACATGAGACCTTTATCTTACTCATGGTTTGTCCTCTCAAGTGGGTGAAAGACAATGCACAACGTTACCCACTGCTGTCAACCTGGGCCAAGTCATATCTCTCTTGTCCCAGAAACCTCAGTCCCAAATGAGAGGGTTTTTTTCTGTTGCAGGGGACATTGTAAATACCCAGAGATACCAGCTTTTACCAGATTATATTTATATGATAATTTTCCTTTAAACCCATCTCTATCTAAGTGAGTGAGTGATTAAATGTTGAATGTGATGAGTTTTCAACAATACTAAATTGAAACTTTATTTTTTTACATGGTTTAATAATTTTTTGTTATTAAAATTGAAGTTCCTGTTTCAAAGCTTACAGATAGATGGCTAATTTGTATGTCATTGACACTTTTGGCACTTTTTTGGAGTATTTTTATAAGTTTTGTTTTTTCCTGTAAATGATTCAATAAATACCGTACCGTGACATTCATACCGAGGTATTACCGTATCGTGAAATTCTGATACCGTTACATCCCTAATATACATACTTTTTTGTACTGTCATTTCTATTAACAATAAGTCATTTGAGAGTCATTTGGCCGGCAGCTAGCTCACTGCAAATCACACATGGTCGCCCACTGAAGCTAAGCAGGGCTGCGCCTGGTCAGCACCTGGATGGGAGTCCTCATGGAAAAGCTAGGTTGCTGCCGGAAGTGGTGTTAGTGAGGCCAGCAGGGGGCGCTCAACCTGCGGTCTGTTTGTGTCCTAATGCCCCAGTATAGTGACGGGGACTCTATACTGCTCAGTGAGCGCCGTCTTTTGGATGAGACGTTAAACTGAGGTCCTGACTCTCTGTGGTCGTTAAAAATCCCGGGGTGTCCTTCGAAAAAGAGTAGGAGTGTTAACCCCGGCATCCTGGCCAAATCTGCCCACTGGCCTCTGTCTATCATGGCCTCCTAACCCTCCCCATATCATAATTGGCTTCATCACTCTGTCTCCTCTCCACCAATCACCTGGTGTGTGGTGTGCGGTCTGGCACAAAATGGCTGTCAAGTTGACTTTATTTCTTATAATTATGCACACAGTTTATGATTGATTTTATTGCAACGAGTTTACTCACTTTTTGAAGTAAATTCAACTAATGTCTTTTATAGTGTACCATTCAGGACATTTTTCAATTATTATAACACTAAATGATCGATTATTCGTCATTATATAAGGTTTATGACGATGAATAACACAATATGGTGTTGATATGTTCACTATATCTGATTACAAACATACACAAACACACACTCGTTTGACCTCAGAGTTATTGAATCAGTGCATATGCAGTAGAAATAAGGAGCTTCTGGAAAACTGTACAGAGTTTGTTGAGTGTTCATGCTGGCGGAGGCATTGTGTTTCTTCACATTTACATACACGCTCTTCACATACACACTCGCACACACACACAGCACAAACAAACATGTAAACACTTTCCTGGACAGACTGTTCGATGAGAACGTTTGGCTACCAAAGATGAGTCTCGCGAATCTCTGAGATAATGTTACTGGCTTTCTTGAGGGCCTACAAGAGAAGAAGAAGACAGAAAGAACGACATTGGTGTCAAAAGGAAACGTGTGGTAAAAACCCATTCAGTGTGAAGGTATTTTACTGATCATAGAGATCTTCTAAGTATTGTTTTGGACTAAATGGTCAAAACTACAAGTATGAAACTACAGAGCGAGTCTGCACTTAATGACTCACTGATTCAAATGATCTGGTCAGAGTGAGTCTTTGGTTAACAATTCACTGGTTCAAATGATTCGGTCAGAGCGAGTCTGCACTTAATGACTCACTGATTCAAATGATCTGGTAAGAGTGAGTCTTCGGTTAATAATTCACTGGTTCAAATGATTCGGTCAGAGCGAGTCTGCACTTAATGACTCACTGATTCAAATGATTTGGTTAGTGTAAGTCAGCACTTAATTCCTCATTGATTCAAATGATCCGGTCAGAGAGAGTCTTTGGTTAACTATTCTAATTCAATTGATTTGGTCAGAGCGAGTCTGTACTTACTGACTCATTGATTCAAATGATCCGGTCAGAGTGATTCTTTGGTTAACTATTCTAATTCAATTGATTTGGTCAGAGCGAGTCTGTACTTACTGACGCATTGATTCAAATGATCCGGTTAGAGGGATTCTTTGGTTAACTATTCACTGATTCAAATTATTTGGTCAGAGTGAGTCTGAACCTAATGACTCATTAATTCAACTGAATTGTTCAGAGTGAATCTTTGGTTAACAATTCACTGGTTCAAATGATTCGCTCAGAGCGAGTCTGCACTTAATGATTCACTGATTCAAATGATTTGGTCAGAGTAAGTCAGCACTTAATTCCTCATTGATTCAAATGACCCGGTCTGAGTGAGTCTTTGGTTAACTATTCTAATTCAACTGATTTGGCCAGAGCGAGTCTGTACTTACTGACTCATTGATTCCAATGACCCAATCAGAGTGATTCTTTGGTTAACTATTCTAATTCAAATGATTTGGTCAGAGCGAGTCTGTACTAAAGACTCATTGATTCAAATGATCCGGTCAGATTGAGTCTTTGGTTAACAGTTCACTGATTCAAATGATTTGGTCAGAGCGAATCTGAATCTAATGACTCATTAATTCAACTTAGTTGTTCAAAGTGAGTCTTTGGTTAACAATTCACTGGTTCAAATGATTTGCTCAGAGCGTGTCTGCACTTAATGACTCACTGATTCAAATGATTCGGTGAGAGTGAGTTTACAGTTAACAATTCACTGATTCGGATGATTCGGTTAAAGTAAGTTTCCAGTTAACAATTCATTGATTCAAATGATTTGGTCAAAGTGAGTCAGCACTTAATGACTCACTAATTCAAATGATTCAGTCAGAGTGAGTTTCCAGTTACGAATTCACCGATTCAAATGATTCAGTCAGTGAGTTTCCATTTAGCAATTTACTGATTTGAAGGATGCAGTCAGAGATGCTCTTCTCTAAACTGTTCACTAATTCAAATTATCTGCACTTAATGACTCACTGATTCAAATGATTCGGTCAGACTGAGTCTGCACTTTATCACACATTGATTTAAATTATCTTGTCAGAGCGAGTCTTCAGTTCAGTAAACAATTCACAGATTTAAATGATGTGGTAACAGTGAGTATTCAGTTAACAATTCACTGATTTGAACTATCCGGTCAACACGAGTCAAAGATCCTGTTAGAGACAATAACCAGTTAGATTCACTGACATAAATGATCCAGTCAAAGTGAATCTCTAGTAAATAATTCACTGATTTACATGAACACACATATGCTTTAAACATAAGGTTTGTCAATGTTTTATTGACTACTTATTGGCTTACTAACTACTTGTGTGCAAAAATGTTTAACATTGTACGTGTGTTTTCATGATCATATTTTTCATGTGTGTTCTTGATCATACTGAACAATTTAGCTCTTTTTAATCTTTAAAATGTTAAAATGAGGTTATCAAATGTTTTCAAAACATGGTAATGCGAAATATGCATTGTTTGCACAGTGTTTACTGAGTAATGAGATTAGATATAAAGCCATATCATATGTGATGAAGCTATGAATTTTGCATTAGATCAAGTTTCGCAGAACAGAGCAACCGAACGCAGATTTTGAATGCATTTCTAGCACTTGTGTTTTCATATATTCGGTATGCTTCAGTTCACAGGCCGACAGTCTGCTGTGCTTGCTATGCTGTTTGTAGTCTTGTAAAAGTTGTCTTGAAATTCAGCTCATGTAAATCACCGTCTCTACAGCCAGGCACACTCACACGGCAGTCTTTGGCATTTTAAGATGCTGATGTGTCTACTTAATAGTAGTCAGACTTTTAAAAATGAGACACCCTCACTGGTTTTAATGTTCGTTCTGCTGCACTGTAGCTAATGTTGCGTCACTGTCTGATGTTCTGTTCTGTAATGCTGTTTTTGAGGATGATAATGTGTTCGGCGTACAGCACAAACTCTTGGTGTTTTTTAATAAACATTCAGCTTTATTAACTGCTAGTGATATGGAGCGACTTCAAAACTGCAGATTGTCAAAACTTAGTAGCAAGGTTATTAAGGTTAATGAAAATGAACGAAAACTAAAACAGAAAGAAAAACACTTTCACTAACTGAAATAAAATAAAAACAAGTAAAAAAAAACTAGAACAAACTGAAACTGTATTGTGTATACATAAAACAAATAGAAACTAACTAAAATTATAAGAATAACGCCCTTCGTTTTCCTCTATGTAAATGTATTTATTACATAAGCCTTTCAGAGGTAAATCTCTTGCTTTCCACTGCCAGTTTTACGCACACGCCAGGTGTTTGACCCATATGTAAGCTGGTCCTCCTCCAGTCATGCTCGCTGTTACTCCCATGACAAAAACAACGGCTGGACATGACAGCAGCACGGTGACAACATTAAATACGACCCGAGCAGAGACTTAAAAGACTTAATAACACATTTGTGTCCAGTAATGGGTTTTAATTCTGTATTAGTGATCATAATCACGAACTAATCGTTCTTTTTAACTGGATCTTTTAAGTGAACCAGTTTAACTAGTTCACCAAATCGAACTGAATCATTTGAAACGATTCACGTCTCCAGTTAGCACTTATCCACTTATCCACAAACAATTTACTTTTTAACATGCCTGATACCCCCCTTTAAATCGAATTAAACCAATTTCCTGAGTTATTCAGTTATTAGAACAGTACACTGAGATCAGATTTGAGAAGCGGTGAACCAATCATACTGCACATGAGATTCAGTGAACCGAACACAAACAGTACATGACAGCCTGCTGTGACTGAACTAAACTTCTGCAGCGCAGGTAAACCGGGGGCTTAAACGAGAGGATGTGGCGAAATGTAAGTTTATTTCATAACAGAAAGTCGTAATGGAATTTAAATAAGTGAATCAGGCTTCAGTTGGGTTGCAAAACCTAATTGTAAGAAACTATTCAGATCATGGTGATGTTTTAACTGACTGAAATTATGATTGCTGACTATTTATTTATGATATGTTGAGTCCAAACTTGAGATAACATAAAAGATTTGGTTCACGTTGAAGATCCAAACTTCCCATCACTACTGTGTATCTAACCTCAGAAGCAGCTTTGCGCAAATAATGTACTCAAGGCTGTTATCTTGTGGGCTGTTGTATTTAAATTTGAGAATGAGTAGGTGGTAGTGGCAGACGATAGTGGTCATCATGAATCCTCTGAATACGTTTCAAAACGTATCTTTTGTTGAGTTTTTATTTAACAACATTTATTCAGATGATTTTGAATCTTGCACCAAATAAATATTACAATTTATAAAATACAAACAAACAAAAAACTGAAGCTAATAAAAACTAAACTAAAACTAAGCAATTTGAAAATATAAAAACTAGTAAATCTGCCTCTAAAAACTAATTAAAAGTAACTGAATTAAAAAAAAAAAAAACTAAATATAATTATGTGAATTTACACTTCTCATTTTAAAGTTGTAATAACCAAAATATGGAAATGGAAAAATGTGGAAATATGAGCAGTTTGTGCTGCGTTTCTATGAAGATTTCAGTGTAGCTGCCATTACGGCTCATTGTTTTTTTTTTTGCCTGGCAGCCTCTGCACAGGTCAAGTGACAGAAAACTTTCAATTTCTAAATCAAAAAAAAAAAAAAAAAGGTTTTGTTTTGTGCCAATTCGATTTCCCCTGATAATACTGCCCATTTTGACGTACCTCCAGCATGTGTGCGACCTCAGTGCGCTGCTGTGCTGTTTCCTGAGACTCGATGAGCAACTCCTGCAGCAGAGGCTGTTTGTAAAGCTGACCCACCAGCTCACTCTGCAGATGCTCCTTCACGAAATTCACCAGGAAATGCATCACTGTCTTTGGCACACTACAGGAAGCAGAATAATAAAAAAAACTATAAAAAAAGAATAAAAAAATCACTAATAAAATATAAAATCTTGCTTCAAAGCTCCACTAAAAGGTTCATTATCAATCATTTAGAGAAGTGTACGACTAAACAGTTTTATTTTTTTCCTTTCTGAAGGGTAACGCATCATAAAAAAAATTGCAATTGATTTATTTTGTCTTCTGGTAAACATGTAAATAGACGATAATAGAGTGCCTATAGAAAATCATCATACCCTCTTTGAAATACAGTGGGGGAAATAAATATTGAACACCATTTTTCTTAGAAATCATATTTTTAAAGGGGCTGTTGACTTGAAATATCCACCAGACGTGGGTAACAACTAAATAAATCCATATATCCAAAGATTTTAGTTTTCTTTGCATATATGGATTTATTTAGTTGTTACAAATGAAGTTATGTGTAATACAATGAAATGACACAGAGAAAAGGTACTGAACAAATGAAGAAAGGAAGGAGTAGAAAGGCAGTGAAAGCCCAAACAGGCTGAAATCTCTTCAGCAACCCTCTGCCCTTCCTCAGTGTAAATGAATATCAGCTGCTTCAGTCCGACATCTACATCAGCAGGAGGGTGAAGATGAAACCAGGGTGGACATATCAGCAAGACAATGATCCAAAACACAGCCGGGGAAACTCTCAAATGCTTTCAGAGAAAGAAAATTAGGCTGTAGAATGGCCCAGCCAATCACCTGATGTGAATCCAATAGAGAATACAAAATAAAGCTCTGATTTGATAGACATGACCCACAGAACCATCAAGATTTTGGCACTCTGTTGAAGTCTGTAAAAAACTCACAACTGAGCAATGCATGTGACTTCATTCTCCATATGAGAGGCGTCTTTGAGCTGCCATCACCAAAAGAGCCTTTATATAAAGTATTAAATAAAATTCAGTAGTTCAGCACTTTCTTTTCTGTCATTCCATTGTTATTACACAGAAATCATTTTTCAGATTTTTTTTGTTTTGTTTTATTTTTATGTTTGCATCGTTTGGGTTTTTACCAAAATCTGCTTCAATTCCATGTTAACAGCTCCTTTAGAAATGTTATTACCAGGAAAAAACACGACGTGTTCACAACTTATTTCGCCCACTGTAATATAAAGTTTTAAAGTAGGTGTAAATTTCACAAATTTTCAGCACTAAAGACTAAAATCGCACTTTGATGTGCTTGACAAATATGCACAATAAAGCTGACCTGTCCTGAATGCTCTTGCGCACGATCAGAAAGTAGCATTTGATGAGTCTCTGGATCACCTCACAGTCCCGCTGCTCTCGAGAGCTCAGTTTGCGCGATACTGGCACGGCCTGCAGAAACATGAGCACAACTTGAGAATTTGTCTTTCGAGCAATTGCATGCAAATGTCAACCTTGCCATGAAAAAATTTATTAAAGTAATTACTGAAATAACAAAACCCTTATTAAGTTGTTTGTATAGTCATGTATTCTACAGTAGTGTAAAAATACTCAAAAATGTCTTAGTAATTTTTTAAACCAATCATATTTGATTTACCAAAGTCGCAGACAGCCGCTGACTTGAAACGCCATTGTGTGTGCCCTGATAGAAACCTATGTTTAGAATTCTAAAATGCATAACGCTGCGTGGTCGAGCGGCGCTTGTGGTTTGCAACCTGCAGGCAAGTTTGTTATTTTATTTCCAATGGAGTGACACTCACGTGAGGCAACGCGCTCACACTTTCCAGCTGCACCTAGTTAAGATCACAGGGAGCTTCTGTGACCGCGAGAAATACAAACGGCTGAAGTTTAAGGTAGACGTAATGAAAAGTACAAGTTTGCAAACCTACCTAAAGTTACAAACAATAATTCCGATGAGAGCGATCATGTGGTGAAAGTTGATCTTGTGTTGAGCCAAATGAGCCTTGCATCTAAAATAGAGCAAGGGTGTTCCTTTATTGATATCGCTTTGACTCACATGCTGAAAATGGCGGACGTGAAACAACTAAGGATACGGTGACGGGCACCTGTCAATCATTATTGGTGGGCGGGGGGACCGCACTCCTACATCAAGTTGTGGTCGATCTAAAAACCGCACCAATTGGTCCACCGTTTTTATGTTGTTAAATTGGGAAAAAAGGACTGGGTGTGTTTATAACACCCCAATATGATGGTCTATACACTATACCTACACACATGTCTGTCCAAACAGCTTGAAAAGTAGATTTTTCACCATAGGTGCCCTTTAATGCAAAAAAGTCAAACAAAATAAAACCAGTTATTTTTGTTCTAAAGAGAGCAACTCTTATCCTGTTGATTAGCTTTGACTTTTGCAGTTTAATTAGCAGAATCTATGTTGTGTACTGTAAACTCACAGACTTTTTGGGTCACATCCATAACGCATGTTTATTTTCCTCATCTAAAATATAAAAAATGTTTACAGGTTGTTATTCTTCTGATCCTATAACTCTGTGATCAGTTTTTTTTGTAAAATATAAACAGATGTCTCAATATAATGTTAACATATCTATTCTATGTGAATCTACGCTTTGAGTTTTTACTGCAAATATCACATCCACAACGCAGGAATTGCTCTTTCATGCTATTCCTCAAATGTTGTCTTCTGGAGTCGTGAGATAGCCAAAAATGTACCGTGTCCAACAGGTTGATGGCTTTGCTGGGGCTTCCAAATCCAGGTATTGGGCCTTTCTCCTCAGACGGCATCTTCTCATTCTTCCAGCGCTTCCCTCCATCCCCGGCCTCCGCCTGCGGGAGAGAAAGAGAGAGAGAGAGAGAGAGAGAAAGATAAAACAAAGACTAATCCTGTTTGAAGAGAGAAAGAGAGACGGAGAGTACCTGCTGGCTGTTGACGGATGCAGACACTTGGGCAGCGTCAGTGAAGTCTGGATGTTTGGTGTTTATATAGGCCAACTCGATCGCAACCAGATTATGAACCTGAGAAGAAGCAAACACAATCCGTAAGTTAAAACCATAACATGTCTTCAGAATTAGCTAAAACCAACTCAGGCTCATTCTGAAAACGTAGCCCTATATACATTTCTGGAGAGCGCCAAATATGTCCCAGGAGGTACATTTTTTTTTCTGCAGTTTTTTTTTCCGCAAATTCACCAGAGGTCATTGTGTATGCTTTTTCAGATCTCAAATATCTCTCTCGAGGGCCATTCGCACCTGCTGTTCTCACATAAATCCATTAGAGGACACTGTCGACTGACTGACTGACTGACTGACTAACTGTCCGACCGATCGACTCACCCACCCTCCTCCTTTCCAAAACCCAACCGATAGTGTTTTCAAAAGCACTGATTGACTAGCGCCCGCCCAATGCCAATCCAGAAAAAGAATATCCCTTGTCAGATTTTAACCACATTTTCAGATTTTACCACATTCTCACCCTGTTATTTACTTGTTTATTTTATTTTTTGGCTTTTGTTTTTGTCTAACCTGCATACTGGAACTGTTCTTCACCGCACTCGAAACCCATTATTGTGGTTAACCGTCTCAAGTCTGTCAACGTATATGCGAGCTGACGGCACAAACTGGTAACAGCTGACCATATGGAGGTAAGCGGTCAACTGGTAGCGCGAAAAGGAACGGCGTCATACCATCCACAGCATTCATTTTAAAGACTAAATGCAGGCCAAATGTACTTCTAGCTACATAAATCACGAACTCCAGAAATCTATATAGAGATACAATTTTCAGAATGAGCCTACTCATTAAAATAAAAACAGTTGGGTTAAAAATACCCCAACATATAACCAAACTATAGGTTATTATAGCACCTTCCCAACTATGGGTTATTTTAACCCAATGCATTGGGTTATTTTGAATCAATGTTTTTTTTTCCCATTCTGTTAGTACTATTGCTACTATTACTAGTACTACTATTAATTTTATAATTATGGATGTGTAAAAAAATAACATATAGTTTTAAAAATAATTAAAATGCTTTATTTCCCCTACATTTTAAATTGCAGACACAGCGTTTTTATCAATTTATAATAGATCGGCTTCAAAGCGCACTTGTGTCATCAATAATTAAGAGTGCGGGTGAAATAGATGACACGGAGAGGTAATTTGCTAAAGAAAAAAACTTGAGCTTAAGCTTAAATAAAGGGTATGGGTATGACACATTACGTACGCTTATTATTAAAGCTGTTCTGTCTCAGTTAAATCAGGTGACTGTTGAAATTTTAACCCAACTGGTTGAGTTTTTAAATAACACAATAAAGGTTAAAAATAACCCTACAAAGCATCCAATATTTTTAACTCAACCATTGGGTTAAATAAAAAACGTTTTTTTGTGCATAAATGCTGAAACAGACATATGACATATACATTGTGTGTGTTAAAAGGCTTTATTTGCTTTTATTTTTCTTGTGAATTGTGTTTATTCCTTGCGCATTGTTTAAATTCGCCAACCTTTCGTTATGTTGGGGGCTATTTTTGCCCCAATGACTTCCATTATAACCACTTCCATTTAACTTACAACTAGGGCCAGACAGAAATTGTGGATGTTTTTTGCTATTTCTGCGAAGAATTTTGGTTAAATCTGCAGATTACTGTGGAATTATTTTGGTATCATAACTAAAACTTTAATATGCAAAATAAAAAATTAGATCTTTTAAACTTTTATTTAATGTTTAAAATGTAAATCCAATAAGATTCACTTTATTTGGTAAACAAAGCAAGTCTCTCATTTAATATCTCTACTAAAAGACAGAAAATATTACTGTACAAACTGCATAGTACATAAATCAGATGAACATTTTCATATTAGTCAATAATATTACTGTAATTAATTTAAAAACTGAATAGATATAAATTTACACACATTTGCTCAAGTAAATAAACAGAATTAATGATGGGCTACAAATCTGAGGAAATCTGCGAAAAATCTGCAGAACTTATAACCTTCTATATAACCTATATGTGTGTGTGTGTGTGTGTGTGTGTTGTGCAGCTTGTGCACCTACCATCTCATTAGTAATAGGCAGGCGTTTCCTGAGTAAGCCGGTGACCACCTCCACTATTGAATCGTGCAGTTTGGGAAACCTCAACAGTTCCTTCAAACATAAACAGACATGCAAACACACCGCATGTAGGCTGTCAAATTATATAACACATCTTTTTTACAAATTCACAATAAAAGAGCGAACGCACATTCCTCCCAAAACACTGCCAAAATATGATAAGAATGAAATCTGTGCACTGCTTTTTCCTCAATTCTGGCAACAAATGTATGTATATAATAGAGGGATGTGAAAAATGCTCAATGTAAAACAAATGTACACAGTGAAGGCGGGAGGACAGAAGATAAGAGCTGAATGAGGAGAGAATCCTAATGCAGGAGCTTCTCGGTGCGTGTGTGTCGATCTGTTGTGCCTGTGAAAAGCTTTCAATTTGTACAAGTTCTGAGCTGTAATATAGAGCAGTGTTTCTCAACCATGTTCCTGGAGGACCACCAGCACTGCATGTTTTGGATGTCTCCTTTGTCTGTCACACCCATTACAGCTCTTTCAGTCTCTGCTAATGAGCTGATGATCTGAATCAGGTGTGTTCGATTAGCAAGACATGTGCTGCATCCCAATTCGCATACTATCCATCCTAAATAGTATTCAAAAATAGAATTAGTATGTCCCAAATCGTAGTATGTTAAAAAGAGTACGCCAAAGGTTCCTGGATGGTTTACTATTTCTGTAAAAAATTTTAAGCGTAAAAGCGTCCATACTTTAATCGCTAATATTGCCCACAATGCATTGCACATTGAAAATTTTATTTGATTAGAACTACAAATGCGGTTAAAAGGTGTAAAGAAATTTAGCATTTATTCTAGCCGAATTAAAACAAATGAGACTTTCTCCAGAAGAAAACATATTATAGAAAATAACGTGAAAAATTCCTCGCAAAATTAAACATCATTTGGGAAATATTTGAAAAAGAAATCTCTGCGTTAGATATCAATAGGTGTTGGCTTACCTGTGTGCTGTAGGACGAGCAGTGCTGGATGATCCTCTGAAGCTCTTCATGTACGAGCTCCACGCATCGCAAACTGGGCTCCTCCAGTCTCTTGATCTGCTTCTTCACCAGCAGCTCAAAACTGACCTCTGGAACGAACAGCGCCGGCCGAGGACCCTATACAGTACATCCATCACAACAACCACAGACAGTTCAACTATAATGTAGCCTTCTGGTACATCATTTAAACCACACTTTACAATACGACTGTATTAGTTAATATACAGCAATCAACATTCAAAGTGAATTAAAAATGTTTGACAACTTTGATGAAAGGTGGTGATCCACTTCAAATGTCGACTACTGTATTGACCATTTATGTTGAAGAAAATATAGTTGTATGTAAAGTGTGAGCATTTTTACAGTCTATAAAGCAATGATTTTCCCTTTAGGGTGGTGATTAGTGCAGTTTTAATCTGTATATCCAGCATTTTACATTACTACCAGCTTATTACCTGTTTATTACTAGGATAAAAACTGTATTAGCACTTATAAAGTATGATTTCATTCTACATCACTAATCCTAACCAATCCCTAAATCCAAACACTACCTTACTGATGATTAAAAAGCAGCTAATTAGTAGTTCATTGAACTATATGTCTTAAATAATGGTTTGTTAATAGCGTGAATTATACATTAAAATAAAGTGTGACCATTTATGTTAATGAAAATATAGTTGTATGTAAAGTGTGAGCATTTATAGTATATAAAGCAATGATTTTCTCTTTAGGGTGGTGCTGAATGCATTTTTAATCTGTATATCCAGGGTTTTACATTACTACCAGCTTATTACCTGTTTATTTCTCAAATAAGAACTGTATTAGCACTAATAAAGTATGATTTTATTCTACATACCTAACCCTAACCAATAAATAAATGCAACTACTGCATTACGAAGATTAAAAAGCAGCTAATTAGTAGTTTATTGAACTAAATGTTTTAGGTAATGGTATGTTAATAACGTGAATTGTACATTGAATTAAAGTGTGGACATTTATCTTATTGAAAACATAGTTGTGTGTAAAGTGTGACCATAAAACAATGATTTTCTCTTTGGGGCGGCGCTTAGTGCAGTTTTAATCTGTATATCCAGCATTTTACATTACTACTAGCTTATTACTGGTTTATTACTAGGATAAAAACTGTATTAGCACTTATAAAGTATGATTTCATTCTACATCACTAATCCTAACCAATCCCTAAATCCAACCACTACCTTACTGATGATTAAAAAGCAGCTAATTGGTAGTTCATTGAACTAAATGTCTTAAATAATGGTTTGTTAATGGCGTGAATTGTACATTTTAATAAAGTGTGACCATTTATGTTAATGAAAATATAGTTGTATGTAAAGTGTGAGCATTTATGGTATATAAAGAATTGATTTTCTCTTTGGGGTGGTGCTGACTGCATTTTTAATCCGTATATCCAGCATTTTACATTACTACTATCTTATTACCTGTTTATTACTAAGATAAGAACTGTAGTAGGACTAATAAAGTATGATTTCATTTTACATCCCTAATCCTAACCAATACCTAAATCCATCAGCTAGTTAGTAGTTCATTGAACTAAATGTCTTAGGTAATGGTTTGTTAATAACGTGAATTGTACATTGAATTAAAGTGTGGACATTTATCTTATTGAAAACATAGTTGTGTGTAAAGTGTGACCAAAAAACAATGATTTTCTCTTTAGGGTGGCGCTTAGTGCAGTCTTAATCTGTATATCCAGCATTTTACATTACTACTAGCTTATTACCTGTTTATTACTAGGATAAAAACTGTATTAGCACTTTTAAAGTATGATTTCATTCTACATCCCTAATCATAACCAATCCCTAAATCCAACCACTACCTTACTGATGAATAAAAAGCAGCTAATTGGTAGTTCATTAAACTAAATGTCTTTAACAATGATTTGTTAATAGTGTGAATTATACACTAAAATAAAGTGTGACCATTTATGTTAATGAAAATATAGTTGTATGTAAAGTGTGAGCATTTATAGTATATAAAGCAATGATTTTCTCTTAAGGGTGGCGTTGAATGTATTTTAAATCCGTATATCCAGCATTTTACATTACTACTATCTTATTACCTGTTTATTACTAAGATAAGAACTGTATTAGGACTAATAAAGTATGATTTCATTTTACATCCCTAATCCTAACCAATACCTAAATCCATCAGCTAATTAGTAGTTCATTGAGCTAAATGTCTTAGGTAATGGTTTCTTAATAACGTGAATTATACATTAAAATAAAGTGTGATCATTTAAGTTAATGAAAATATAGTTGTATGTAAAGTGTGAGCATTTATAGTATATAAAGCAATGATTTTCTCTTAAGGGAGGTGCTGAATGCATTTTTAATCTGTATATCCAGCATTTTACATTACTACCAGCTTATTACCTGTTTATTACTCAAATAAGAACTGTATTAGCACTAATAAAATATGATTTTATTCTACATCCCTAACCCTAACCAATAAATAAATGCAACTACTGCATTACGAAGATTAAAAAGCAGCTAATTAGTAGTTTATTGAACTAAATGTTTTAGGTAATGGTTTCTTAATAACGTGAATTGTACATTGAATTAAAGTGTGGACATTTATCTTATTGAAAACATAGTTGTGTGTAAAGTGTGACCATAAAACAATATTTTTCTCTTTGGGGCGGCGCTTAGTGCAGTTTTAATCTGTATATCCAGCATTTTACATTACTACCAGCTTATTACCTGTTTATTACTAGGATGAAAAAAACTGTATTAGCACTTATAAAGTATGATTTCATTCTACATCACTAATCCTAACCAATCCCTAAATCCAAACACTACCTTACCGATGATTAAAAAGCAGCTAATTAGTAGTTCATTGAACTAAATGTCCTTAATAATGGTTTGTTAATAGCGTAAATTATACATTAAAATAAAGTGTGACCATTTATGTTAATGAAAAAATAGTTGTATGTGAAGTGTGAGCATTTATGGTATATAAAGCAATGATTTTCTCTTTAGGGTGGTGCTGAATGCATTTTTAATCTGTATATCCAGCATTTTACATTACTACTAGCTTATTACCTGTTTATTACTAAGATAAGAACTGTATTAGGACTTATAACGTATGATTTCATTCTACATCCCTAATCCTAACCAATACCTAAATTCATCAGCTAATTAGTAGTTCATTGAACTAAATGCTTTAGGTAATGGTTTGTTAATAACGTGAATTGTACATTGAATTAAAGTGTGGACATTTATCTTATTGAAAACATAGTTGTGTGTAAAGTGTGACCATAAAACAATATTTTTCTCTTTGGGGCGGCGCTTAGTGCAGTTTTAATCTGTATATCCAGCATTTTACATTACTACCAGCTTATTACCTGTTTATTACTAGGATGAAAAAAACTGTATTAGCACTTATAAAGTATGATTTCATTCTACATCACTAATCCTAACCAATCCCTAAATCCAAACACTACCTTACCGATGATTAAAAAGCAGCTAATTAGTAGTTCATTGAACTAAATGTCCTTAATAATGGTTTGTTAATAGCGTAAATTATACATTAAAATAAAGTGTGACCATTTATGTTAATGAAAAAATAGTTGTATGTGAAGTGTGAGCATTTATGGTATATAAAGCAATGATTTTCTCTTTAGGGTGGTGCTGAATGCATTTTTAATCTGTATATCCAGCATTTTACATTACTACTAGCTTATTACCTGTTTATTACTAAGATAAGAACTGTATTAGGACTTATAACGTATGATTTCATTCTACATCCCTAATCCTAACCAATACCTAAATTCATCAGCTAATTAGTAGTTCATTGAACTAAATGCTTTAGGTAATGGTTTGTTAATAACGTGAATTGTACATTGAATTAAAGTGTGGACATTTATCTTATTGAAAACATAGTTGTGTGTAAAGTGTGACCAAAAAACAATGATTTTCTCTTTGGGGTGGCGCTTAGTGCAGTTTTAATCTGTATATCCAGCATTTTACATTACTACTAGCTTATTAGCTGTTTATTACTAGGATAAAAACTGTATTAGCATTTATAAAGTATGATTTTATTCTACATCACTAATACTAACCAATAAATAAATGCAACTACAGCATTACGAAGATTAAAAAGCAGCTAATTAGTAGTTTATTGAACTAAATGTTTTAGGTCATGGTTTGTTAATAACGTGAATTGTACATTGAATTAAAGTGTGGCCATTTATCTTATTGAAGACATAGTTGTATGTAAAGTGTGAACATTTATAGTATATAAAGCAATGATTTTCTTTTTAGGGTGGTGCTGAATGCATTTTTAATCTGTATATCCAGCATTTTACATTACTACTAGCTTATTATTTGTTTATAACTAAGACAAGAGCTGCATTAGGACTTGCAATGTCTTGCAATCAACATTTTACATGAGGAGGGGGGCGAATAATTATGACGTTAACTGTGCTTTACATTTAAGAAAGTGAGCAAACGTATTCAGAAAGTACTTATCTGTTCACACACACGCATGCAAAACCATGTAAACATTATACCGTAGCATTTCGAATAGCTGTGAGAATATCGAGCTCAGTGAGTCCTCCAAGTGGGTCAATGGACTGCAGGGTTCTTCCAAACGTCTCGTGGAAAATGTAACACATGCGAGCTCCTCCGCACCTAACGAGAGACAAGCGCTCACAGTCAGTCCATCCTGCACAAATTAACAATCTTCTGTTGGCACATTCACACAGGCCTGGATTCCAGCCCAACTGTCCAGCCAGAAAGCGTCAATACGAGCCACTTAATTAATCGATAGCCGGTGTGGACTTAGCCAGATATGAGAGATGAACGCCATTTCATCCCACAGTGAACACGGTGTAAATAAGAGCCGGGCAGACTTGCGGATTATCTGCCCGTCAAAATGCAGCCAAGCAGACAAAGTAAACATGGTGTGCTTGATATCTGTCATGAGCTTCGGTGCGAAAATGACAGACTGAGACGCTGCCGGAGTCGCAGAGAGAGAAAAGAGAGAAAAAAAGAGGTTTAGTAGGAATGTGGCCTTGGTAATGAGAATATGTCAAACTCAATTGCACGGTGCAAGATGGCAACCTTTGGAAAGTGCCTGCACAAATCACAGTTATGACCCATTCTGGCTGAGTCTATGATGATTTTTGTGATCCAAAAAACTTACATACAGTTGATGTCAGAATTATTAGCCCCCCTGAATTATTAGCTTTCCTGTTTATTTTTTTCACCCAATTTCTGGAGGAAAGATTGTTTTAGCACATTTTTAAACATAATAGTTTTAAAAACCTATTTCTAATAATAATAATAATAATAATTTAAAAAATAATAATAATTACTAATACTTTCCTTCTTAGACTTTACAGACCTGAAACTTGCCTATAGCACTTATTCATTGTTGCTCTTATAGTTGTGTAAATTGCTTCCTTGTCCTCATTTGTAAGTCGCTTTGGATAAAAGCGTCTGCTAAATGACTAAATGTAAATGTAAATAACTGATTTATTTTATCTTTGTCATGATGACAGTAAATAATATTTTACTTGATATTCTTTAAGACACTTCTATACAGCTTAAAGTGACATTTAAAGGCTTAACTAGGTTAATAAAGTGAACTAGGGAGGTTAGGGTAATTTGGTATGTTATTGTATAATGATGGTTTGTTCTGTAGACTATCGAAAAAAAAATTTTTGCTTAAAGGGGCTAATAATTTTGTCCCAAAAATGTTTTTAAAAAAATTAATAACTGCTTTTATTCTAGCCGAAAAAAAACAATAAGACTTTTTCCAGAGGAAAAAATATTATCAGACATACTGTGAAAATTTCCTTGCTCTGTTAAACATCATTTGGGAAATATTTAAAATAGAAAAGAAATAAAAATCAAAAGAGGGCTAATAATTCTGACTTCAACTGTATCTGAAAATTTACTGTAGTGGCTGCTTTTTAACCATAACCCTAACCCTGATAAGCAATTATTTGTTGAAAATAGGGCTGGGTGATTAATTGAAAAGTAATCAAAGTTCAGCACCTATAGTTGATGTAATTTTACCAGGTCGATTTTTTCGTTTTCTTTCCTTACTGCTTGTGGAGTCAAGTGACCCAGCTCTGTTAAGGCTGATTTATACTTCTGCAGAGCGTACAATCCAAAGCAGCTTTTGCACAGTCACATAAGTCACGACGTGTAGTGCAAGCTCTGTCATTGGTTGGTTTGGTGGTGGTGATGAGCATGAGCGAGGCTGAGAGCTGCAGGAGAGTGGCGAGCTCGATGAAGCCAAGGTTATTATAGGTAACGAAAACTAAAATGTAAAATAATTGTTGTCAACTAAATTAAAAATAAAAACGGGAGTATTTAAAAAAATAGAACTGAGGCGAGGCAGTGGCGTAGTAGGTAGTGCTGTTGCCTCACAGCAAGAAGGTCGCTGGGTCGCTGGTTCGAACCTCGGCTCAGTTGGCATTTCTGTGTGGAGTTTGCATGTTCTCCCTGTGTTCGCGTGGGTTTCCTCCGGGTGCTCCGGTTTCTCCCACAGTCCAAAGACATGCGGTACAGGTGAATTGGGTAGGCTAAATTGTCCGTAGTGTATGAGTGTGTGTGTGAATGTGTGTGTGGATGTTTCCCAGAGATGGGTTGCGGCTGGAAGGGCATCCGCTGCATAAAAACTTGCTGGATAAGTTGGCGGTTCATTCCGCTGTGGCGACACCGGATTAATAAAGGGACTAAGCCGACAAGAAAATAAATGAATGAATGAACTAACTGAAATAAATAAACTGTTCATCAATGGTAATAGAGTTAAAATGTTAAATTAATAGAGATTTCGATTTTAGGCCAAATTTCCCAGCCCTTGATAAAAATAAATCCTAAATCTAAATATCAACCCAATTGCAGGAGCTGTAAGAAACCCTTTTGTGGATGCTGAATGGTTGAGAGTACAGATTCTTCTTGATTTTTTTTCTTAGGGATATCCTAAAAATACACAATTCAAGATCTTAAGTGACCATGAAATGAAAGTAGAGACAGCTCTCTTCTTCTGTGTTGTGATGTACTGTACTTTGCAAATGTCTAAGGTCACCACCATCTTTGTGGTTTAAAGTCGACATAAAATCTAAACGGTCTTATTTTCATATAAGGTTGTAGCGCTTGTTATAAATGATGTATCTTTGCACTTCATTACGTTGTAAAAATTAATTTGCCCTCATAATCTTTAATCAAATATCAGAACCATCATTCTCCATCAAAATAAACATTCTTCACTTCTGGTCACATGGAAAGCATTTAGGGTAGGGCTATTGTTAAAATAGGGTGGGGCTATACGCCCTTCAGGGTGGAGTTATCAGTCTTTTAGGGTGGGACTGTCAGCCCTTTCAGGCAGGACTAACAGTTATTTAGGGTGGAGCTATCAGTTCACTTGGACGGTGCTACCATCATTTTAGGGCGGGGTTATCAGCCATTTAAGGGGGGTGTTACCAGTATTTTAGGGCGGGGCTATCTGTCATTCAGGGAAGGACTAACAGTTCTTTAGGGCAGGACTAACAGTTATATAGGCTGGGGCAATCAGTTCTTTAAAGCGGGGTTATCAGTTCTTTAGGGTGGGGCCATCACTCCATTAGGACAGGACTACCAGTCATTTAGGACGAGTAATTAGAGTAATACCAGTAATTTAGAGAGGGATTAACAGTTCTTAAGGGCAGTACTATCAATCCTTTAGAAGAAGGCTATCAATTCGGGTCTCGTGTCTTCATGGCAGGCAGTGGTTTGAATAAATATGATACAATTCATAAATTGTTCAAAATCATGCATGCATTTCGATATTGACTTCATGTCAACTTTAAAACTTTGTTTCTCTGTTATTGTGTCTGTTGTGTGAGGCAACACATGCACACATACACAAACACTGCAAGAAGCAAACAAAATAAGGCTCTTCAAAAGGAATTTTCATCTTCAATGTTTTCCACTTGACTCCTTACAACTACTGGAAAAAAGAATAATTTAGCCCCAATGGATGAACATGATACTCCATGCAAAACTATTTCACAAAGTATGACATGGGACAAACGTGAAGAAAAATGGACACATATTGGTGTTGTTTTTTTGTTACATGCAGAACCGAAAACGCAAATGCCGTGAGTCTACAAATAAATCTGTGATAAATAAATTCATCTTGCTTTTTTAGGGCTTCCATATATAAATAAGATTCTGAACACCAGATTATGGTCTCGGTCTTGTAGATCGTGTAGACTTTTGATAAAAACACATTTCCATTTTAACAGCAAAAGCTTTACAGTCAATTTCTTTCACACTGTTTGTGGCAGTCATTGCTTTTGTTTGTTCCAGGCACTCAAGCAGAGTCCAGAGTGTCAGCGGTGACAGCTTTAGGTGAACGGGTCTGAAAAACACATTCACTCATTCAAAATCATATTTGTGGCTACAGATTTTTTTTTATGGCCAAATTCGATGGCCAATTATATACTAGCAAATTCTATTATGTCTAATTATAGCATTCTCTGTTAATATCCATCATTAGTGTATTGCCAAAATGTACAATTAGGGTGTTTGCTAATATTTTTATTCCGATTGACCCAATCACCCACTTCACTAAACCCAAACGACAGTTTTGAAAAGCAATCCAGAAAATGAAAAGCCAACCCAGGCTCATTCTGGAAACGTAGCCCAGCAGACATTTCTGGAGACCGCGATTTACGTGGCCGGAGATACGCATGGCCGCATTTAATTTTTTTTCTCTCGAGCGGTGTGACGCCGCTCCTCTTCATCGCGCTCGCCGGCTGACGGTGTGGAGGGGTTTCCTGCCGCAAACAGGTTGTTAGCTTAGCTCGTAGTGTTACGTCGACGGAGCCGACCGCGGCGACGACCGGATTGGAGTCCGGGGAAAAGCGATTCCAAAAATCAGGTAAGATGAAAAAATCAAAGCGAATGAGTTCGTGACGGCGCGAGAACGCAGCGAGATCTGAAAGCGCGGTCAAAATCGGACGAGGGCTTTTGCTTTTCTTTTTCGCACATCTTTTGCAAATCGCCGCAAATCGGGGGGTGGCTGGGTCACCCGCCCAGTCAATCGTTCGGTCATTCAGTCAGTCGGACAGTCAGATGGTCGCTCAACAGCGGCCTCCGGCGGCTTATCACACGAGAACAGCGCACTCCTGAGAGGCGTTCGAGACGCGAACAAAAAGCGCGCACAGCGGCCTCCCGCGAATTCGCGAAAACAAAAACTGCACAAATACGTACCTCCTGGGACGTTTTTCGCAGTCTCCAGAAAAGTCCATGGGGCTACGTTTACACAATGAGCCTTGGTTGTGAAAAGCTCTCACCTGATTTTTACCACATTTCAGATTTTACCACATTCTCACCCTGTGCTTTACCTGTTTGTTTCATTTTTTGGCTAACGCACTTTCTGGAACCGTTCTTTACTAGACTCGAACCCCGTCGTCATGGTCAACTCCTCTTTGCATCTAAAGTCCACCGACATGGTGAGCTAACTGGACAAACTAACAACAGCGGTAAAGCCGTCCATACGAAGGTAAGCAGTCAGCTGGTAGCACGTAAAGTAATTCCGTCATCCCGCCCGTAGCGTTCATCTTAAAGACGAAATGCAACCAGCCTATGTTGAAATGAGAGCTTGGATACGAACATTAATAAAGAGTTCTGCTACTCACAGTTCAGAGGTCTGGATGTGTCTGGCCGTGCCTTCGATTGTGCTGCAGTAGTCGGTGGCGAACTTGGTGACGATCTGCAGCAAGGTGGCGCTGTGGTCCTCCACCGGCTGCCCGTAGCTGTTGAGTCTGGACTGATACTGGGCCGTGAGCACCGTGACCCGGGTCTTGAGCTCCGGCAGGCAGTCTCTGATGTGATGCATGAGCAGGCGGCTCAGGGTGCGAGCCAGATAGCGGGAACCGCAGCGAGAAGCTAATGACGGGTAGTGCCGCTGCAGAAACGCCTGCTCATCCTTACAGGAGTCAGAGAGACTCTTCTGGGTGTTCAAGTCATGTTGGCTCCTGGACGGGAAAAAACATACAGGTGAAGTCAGAATTATTAGTCCTCCTGAATTATTAGTTATGAATTTGATAAATGAAATTGTTAACTGATTTCTTTTATCTTTGCCATGATGACAGCACACAATATTTGACTAGATATTTATCAAGATACTAGCATTCAGCTTAAAGTGACACTTAACAAGGAGACAGAGACGAGCACAAGATATTGTCTCAGAAAATGTTTTTTCAGAAATGTCATTTAGCGTAATATCGCCATCAAATTTAAAACATATTTTCAGGAGATGTGTGGCTTTTGACTGATTACTTATCTTCATTGCTCCAGGACTAATTTCATATATTTGTTTATGAAATAATAAAGTGGGCGTAGCAGTGGCGCAGTAGGTAGTGCTGCTGCTTCACAGCAAGAAGGTCGCTGGTTCGATCCTCGGCTCAGTTGGTGTTTCTGTGTGGAGTTTGCATGTTCTCCCCGTGTTCGTGTGGGTTTCCTCCGGGTGCTCCGGTTTCCCCCACAGTCCAAAGACATGTGGTACAGGTGAACTGGGTAGGCTAAATTGTCCGTAGTGTATGAGTGTGTGTGTGAATGAGTGTTTGTGGATGTTTCCCAGAGATGGTTGTGGCTGGAAGGGCATCCGCTGCGTAAACACTTGCTGGATAAGTTGGCGGTTAATATTGCCGTGGGGACCCTGGATTAATAAAAGGACTAAGCCGACAAGAAAATGATTGAATGAATGATTAAGTGTTCTGTGAGGTGCATTTTTTTTTTTACATTACTTAAACATATATAACCGTAAACCTAAAGGTTTACTAATTAGGATCAATGAGTCATCAAAAAGCAGAACCTTCTGGTTCCAGGTCCCATTTTATTATTTATTTATTTTTTTATTGCTATTATTTTTGTTTTTAATTATATATTTTTTCCATCATTCTATCTTTTTTTCCCTTTTTATAGTAATTTAAGGTTCCCTGTTTGGCTTCTTATAACTTTTCTTCATTGTTGTAGACCTCTTTCAGCACGGTTTTGAATACCTTTTTCTATTTGTCTATTACCATTCTTCTATTTATTTATTTTCAACTGGCTTAATTTTACCCTTACTTAACCCTAAATACAGACTTGGCTTAATGGATTTTTCGTTTGGAAATTGATTTTAGGTGTATGTATTTATGTGTGTATGTGTATTCATTTATTAAATCATTTTCTTGTCGGCTTAGTCCCTTTATTAATGCGGGGTCACCACAGCGGACTGAACCGCCAACTTATCCAGCAAGTTTTTACGCAGCGGATACCCATCTCTGGGAAACATCCACACACATATTCACACACACACACTACGGACAATTTAGCCTACCCAATTCACCTGTACTGCATGTCTTTGGACTGTGGGGGAAACCGGAGCACCCGGAGGAAACCCCAGCGAAGGCAGGGAGAACATGCAAACTCCACACAGAAACGCCAACTGAGCCGAGGTTCGAACCAGAGACCCAGCGACCTTCTTGCTGTGAGGCGACAGCACTACCTACTGCGCCACTGAGGTAAACACAAAACAAAACTTTCCATCAGGAGCTCCTTCGCGGGACTCCACACTTGTAAACAATCGCTCCATCAGGCTTGCACCATTCGCGCGGTTCTCGGTCCCGCCCAGACTTGTCAGCGCTACCAAGCCGACCAATCACAGAGCTTGCGCTACGCATCGTTGCGACGTGTAGTTACAATTTTTGAGAGGTGAACGCCAGCGACGCCCACGGTCACGGCGAAGGGCTATGCATAAGCGCCGTAGCATACGCCGGCGTTTGACGCAGAAGTATAAATCAGCCTTAAGCAGGGCTGAGCCTGGTCAGAAATATAATTTAATTTTGTATGGTATCTTCATCAAATTTGAAATTTTAACCCATGAGACACTTGGCTTTCAAGGCATGTTTTTATTTGAAAAAACAAATATTGAGCACAATAAAATATTTCCTTCTCATTACTTTAAAATGTATTATTTTTATACTTTTTCTAGATAAACATAGGAAAGCTCAAAGTGTCTTCTTTCCAATGACACCTTTATTTGTTTGTAGTGGGTCAAGAACGATTACTATTTTAAGTTGGGTAGTTGTAAATGCCCATACGTTGGTGCTGCTAACATGTTAAAGGCCTAACAAGGGTAATAAGGTTAAAGTTTTGGTAATCAGGCAAGTCACTGTATAACAATGGTTTGTTCTGAAGACAATCCAAAAAAAAAAATAATATTGGCCATGACATTGTTTTTTTTTTTTTAAATGCTTTCATTCTAGCTGAAATAAAACAAATAAGTCCTTCCCCAGAAGAAAGAATACTATAGGAAATACTGTGAAAATGTCCTTGCTCTTTTAAACATCCTTTGGGAAATCTAAAAAAATGACTTCAACTGTATATAGGATTACATAGTGAAAAATGGATTGAAGGCTGAAAAGGGAATGCACCAGGGCACGTCTGATTTTACTGTTGCCTCAACATCCCTGTCTAATAAGATTCTTTCATCCAGTAGGTTTTAGGTGGTATAGATTTGTGTGCCGCTGATAAAACATCCAATCCTCAATGTGTAGTTGGGCAACGCATAAAAATTGCATCTGTTGACTTGGTTATCTCTGAAGCTGGTTTGAAAATGTTCTCCATCATTAAACATGATGTTTCTTCTGAGGAAACCTTCCCACAGCTAGATAACAAAACTGTGAAATTAAAGCAAGGCTGCTTTCATTGGTTTTCTGAAAGATGTGCTCACCAAAGCTCCTTTTATATGATTATCCGATCTCTGTAATGCAAATGAGAATTATCAACATTATAACTTCAGTTTTCAGTGTCACATACTCCTTCAGAAATCACTTTAATATGCTGATTTGCTGCTCAATAAGAATTCCTTATTATTGCCTCATTCTTATTAACTCCACCTGTGCTGCTTGATATGTTTCTGGAAAGCATGAAATATATTGAAAGGGTTCAGAATAGTGTTATTCAATACAGATTCTGTTGTGCATTATAATATACAGTGTTGTGGAAAGTTACTTTTAAGTAAGTAGTGCTTTAGAATTTTGAGTTACTCCCCAAAAACAGGCAACTAATTGCGTTACTTAGTTACATTTTATGGAAAGTAATGCGTTAATTACAGTACTTTTCAGTTACTTTTGTGTTACTTTTCCTTATCTGGCTGAGGTTTGATCTATTGTACATCTTGCAGGAGTTTTTTTCCACATTTTTATAGAGAAGCTCTGCATTTAACAAGTATTCTGTTTAGAAATGTTCTTTTGATTTAACAGAAAATGGGAAAACACATACAGCGGGGCTAATAATTCAACCCCAACTGTGTGTGTGTGTGTGTGTGTGTATATATATATATATAAATATATATACATATGTGTGTGTGTGTGTGTGTGTGTGTGTATATATATGTGTGTGTGTGAACACTAAAAAAGGAACATAACCATTTTTTTAAGTGTCTGACAGTATAAATCAAACAAAATGTTTGCTATTTTAGGTCCGTTAGGATTACCTAAATGATTTACATTTGCTAACTGCCAGAATAATGAGAGAATTTTTTTATTAATTTTTAGACAGTTAAAAGTTTACACACATTTCCTTGGTATTTTTTAGCTTTGCTTTTAAACTGTATAACTTTGGTCAAATGTTTTAGGTATTCTTCCACAATCTTCTCACAATATTTTGAAGGAATTTTGGCCCATTCCTCCTGACAGAATTGGTGTAACTGAGTCAGATTCATTGGCTGTCTTGCTCGCACAAGCTTTTTCAACCCACAAATTTTCTATTTATATTTTATTAGCAGCACTTTCTATAGGATTGAGATCAGGGCTTTGTGATGGCCACTCCAAAAGATTCACTCTATTGTCCTTACAGCACATTTTAACTCATTTGGCAGTAAGCTGAGGGTCATGATCTGTTTGGAAGACCCATTTGTGGCCAAGTTTTAATTTCCTGGCTGATGTCTTGAGATGTTGCTTCAGTATTTCTACATAATCTTCTTTCTTCATGATGCCATCTATGCTGTGAAGTGGACCAGTCCCTCCTGCAGCAAAACAGCCCCACAACATGATGCTGCCGCCCCCATACTTCACAGTTGGGATGGTGTTCCCAGGCTTGTGCGCTTTCCCCTTTGTCCTCCAAATGTAGCACTGGTCATTATGGCCAAACAGTTCAATCTTAGCTCCATCAGAGCACAGGACATGTCTCCAAAAATTAGTCTTTTTCCCAGTGTAATTTAGCAAACTGTAATCTGGCTTTTGTTGTTGATTCTGGCTTGTTAATTTTCCCATGTTTTCACACAAGGAAGCAGTGTGTTTGAGGTTTTCCTTTAATACTATTCTACAGTTGTGCCTCCAATTAACTCAGAAACTTCCAAAACCTTGACACCATCATCTTAGCTTTTTCAGAGGCAGAATAATCCTATTGTATGTAAAACTGACACTTGACTTTAAAGAAAAGCTATAACAATTTCTCAAAAAATATCACTGGCTTTATTCTGCTATTAATTATAACAGAAACAAATTGGATAACTTACCTAAAAGAGAAAAAGTTTAGTCAAATATATAATATATATATATATATATATATATATATATATATATATATGTGTGTGTGTGTGTGTGTGTGTGTGTGTGTGTGTGTGTGTGTGTGTGTGTGTGTAAATGCACATTTTTTACATATTTTGAAATATATGACATGTTTTATATACACGAAATTCTAATCTGAACCAAAAACAGTGCTTTGTATATTGCCATATATCAGATTTCTATATGGGTATTAAGGCCACAAATGGTTGCTTTAAGTAATAAATGCATATAATAATAAATAGTAATCAATTCATATTGACTTTAAATAGAGATTGTTTTCATTGTGCATAATTGTTGTTTGACTGGTGTTAGTGTCTCCAGCTGTTCATTTTGAATGAATAAGAGTCTCTAAATCAGTCTGCAGTGCATTCCTACAGGACAGAAGTGGACTGAAAAGTGTTAGTACACTGCCCACTACTGGACACAGGAGGATTCTACCTTTGGTTGCTTTTGTCAACAAAGTCCCAAGTACTGTGCACATTCTAGCATTCATTTTCTTTTCGGCTTAGTCCCTTTATTATTCTGGGGTCGTCACTGCGGAATGAACCGCCAACTTATCCAGCATATGTTTTACGCAGTGGATGCCCTTCCAGCTGCAACCCATCACTGGGGAACACTCATACACTTTTATTCACTACAGACAATTTAGCCAACCCAATTTACCTGTACCGCATGTCTTTGGACTTGTGGGGGAAACCGGAGCACCCGGAGGATTTCATGCTCTGTTCTGTGATCATGTGGATGGCTTCTGCAAGACTGGGAAGCTACATGTAATACAATGCTGTTTGAAAATCAAAATAATGAACAAATACAAGTACATAATATTATATAATATATTATAATATACTTCAAATTGATTAATTAATCTAAACAGCTGCTGGAAGGGCATCCGCTGTGTAAAACATGCTGGATAAGTTAACGGTTCATTCCACTGTGGTGACCTCTGATTAATAAAGGGACTAAATCGAAAAGAAAATGAATGAATGAATATTAAACAGTAAAGAATACCATGTGTCTCAGTGTTTTCTTTCCTTACTAGAGAGTAAAAAATGCAGGGTTCCACACAATTCATTCATGTGGTCCCAACACAAATCGATTAAGTAAGCATAACAAATGCAGGTGGATATTGATAAATTACACTTATAAAAAAGTACATTATGTTACTAAAATATTTAACAAACATGGTAGCATATTTCAAATCCTTTAAAACCTAATAAAATAAATTAAATGCACTGGGTTCCACACAATCGATTTATGTTGGGGTAACATGAAGGAATTAGGTTAACTCGTTGGTTTTTACAAATTTAAGTTGATTGAACATGAAACAATTAAGTTGTCCCAAAAAAAAACTGAAGAATTGTGTAGTGTCAGCTCAATTGAAATAATTGGTTGAATACTATTTGACATGTATTGCCCTAATGAAAGCAGCAGCATATACTGTACATTCACTGGCCACTTTATTAGGAACACCTTTCTAGTACCAGGTTGGACCCCCTTTTGCATTCAGAACTGCCTTTATCCTTTCTTAGTGCAAACCAATAAATATTAGTCACTTAGAATGTACTTGTAATAATGTTAAAGAGCTTTAATGTGTATTAATTAGATTGTAAATTGTACCATTTGTTAGAGTGCAGATCACTATTCTGTGTTTCTGAATAGCTCTGGAATTTAAATGTTTCAGCCGTGTCGCATCGTGTGTAGTAGGGACACGGTGTTACAATGTAAACATTAATAATATTTATATTATTTGCTTATTAAAAATCACCTCATGAGGATTTTTTTAACTTTAAATCTGCGTCTGCGTAAACTGGCAGTAGGCTGGTTATCGAGGCCAAAACAAAGACAGACATTCCAGAACATAACGCACATTTTTAAAGAGGCGTGTGGGGGCCTCTTAAGGCCGTAATGTGGCCTTCTCTGTATGCAAGAAGGTAAGCCCACTGGATGACTCTGGTCTACAAGGCTCTTCTGGGACTGGTGCCTTCATACCTACGTTCCCTTCTCCATAAGTCTAAAAGCCAGTATGAACTACGCTTAAGTGAATCTTATCATTTGACTGTTCCCCGGGTTCCAACTGAAATAGGGAAGTGAGTCTTTAGTCATGCCGCCCCCTCATCCTGGAATACTCTTCAGCCTGAACTAAAGATATCTGAGCTCATCCCAATGACATTGTTTCGCTCTATTTTTTTTTTTTAACAAACAACAACAGTCCATTTCTCAATGTATGTGTTTTTAATATATTGAAATGTGGTAAAACTGGAAAACTGAACTGTATTTTTATATTATATCAATTTTATATTTATTACTAATATTATTACATTTTTATTTTTTATTTATTTTTTATATAAATCATGTGTTGCAGATCTCTTGGCCAGGTCACCCTTGTAAATGAGATCTTGATCTTGATGGGTTTTTATCTGGTTAAATAAAGAAACATAATAAAAAGCAGAAAAGCTGACTTTAGCATTGTTTTTCAAATAAACAAGTATGTTTACATGTTTCTTAAAGTCTGCATGAACCGTATTTTTGTAGAAAATAATCATTTATTTATCATTTTAATTCTTTATTTTTTACATTTTTAAAGTTATTTGTGTATTGCTCATCTCTCTGTGTGTAATAAGCAATGTTTGCGCGTTTTGGACGTGCATATGCGCACAACTAACGCACTCTTTAAATTACAAAAACTCTGCACTTGACTTTAGAGCAGCATTTAGTTGATCAATGTTTGGTCTATTTACTCAACAAACCTCATTTTCAGACCAGCGCAAATATATTTGCTATTTAAACGACGTGGCGCAAAACGTGAAAATGATAGCTGCGCCGGTCTGAAAATAGCAAAAAAAATCCCATCCGCCGTGCCGGGCCCATAGTCTTTCTATTGTTTGTTCTTGCTTTCCCCCAAGTCTCGCACAGGAAATCCTCCTGTTTGCCTGCTCGCCATTGAATCCTCAAAGGGAGCGTATAGGTTAATACTGAAGAGACACCGGCCTGCAGCGACGTCTGATTAACTTAACGAGAGTCGAGAAATGAAAAGTGTCACGGCAGTTCTTCTCCTCTACTAAATTGTCTCCCTGTATTTCGCACAGGCCCTAAAGGACACGCTGGAGCCGGAGCTGAATGAAGCAGTGATTTATCTCTGAAAACATTGCTTTCTGTAAGCTGATAGCGGTAGACACGGTACCCTTGGGTGCCGGCGCATAAATAGGCAGGAAGAGGATAACGGCGCGGAGAATATCACAGTCACTGCTATTTAAGTTTTTCAAATAAACAAGTATGTTTACATGTTTCTTAAAGTCTGCATGAACCGTATTTTTGTAGAAAATAATCATTTATTTATCATTTTAATTCTTTATTTTTTACATTTTTAAAGTTATTTGTGTATTGCTCATCTCTCTGTGTGTAATAAGCAATGTGTGCGCGTTTTGGACGTGCATATGCGCATAACTAACGCACTCTTTAAATTACAAAAACTCTGCGCTTGACTTTAGAGCAGCATTTAGTTGATCAATGTTTGGTCTATTTACTCAACAAACCTCATTTTCAGACCAGCGCAAATATATTTGCTATTTAAACGACGTGGCGCAAAACGTGAAAATGATAGCTGCGCCGGTCTGAAAATAGCAAAAAAAAAATCACATCCGCCGTGCCGGGCCCATAGTCTTTCTATTGTTTGTTCTTGCTTTCCCCCAAGTCTCGCACAGGAAATCCTCCTGTTTGCCTGCTCGCCGTTGAATCCTCAAAGGGAGCGTATAGGTTAATACTGAAGAGACACCGGCCTGCAGCGACGTCTGATTAACTTAACGAGAGTCGAGAAATGAAAAGTGTCACGGCAGTTCTTCTCCTCTACTAAATTGTCTCCCTGTATTTCGCACAGGCCCTAAAGGACACGCTGGAGCCGGAGCTGAATGAAGCAGTGATTTATCTCTGAAAACATTGCTTTCTGTAAGCTGATAGCGGTAGACACGGTACCCTTGGGTGTCGGCGCATAAATAGGCAGGGAGAGAATAACGGCGCGGAGAATATCACAGTCACTGCTATTTAAGTTTTTCAAATAAACAAGTATGTTTACATGTTTCTTAAAGTCTGTATGAACCGTATTTTTGTAGAAAATAATAATTTTTTATCATTTTAATTCTTAATTATTTTACATTTTTAAAGTTATTTGTGTATTGCTCATCTCTCTGTGTGTAATAAGCAATGTTTGCGCGTTTTGGACGTGCATATGCGCATAACTAACGCACTCTTTAAATTACAAAAACTCTGCGCTTGACTTTAGAGCAGCATTTAGTTGATCAATGTTTGGTCTATTTACTCAACAAACCTCATTTTCAGACCAGCGCAAATATATTTGCTATTTAAACGACGTGGCGCAAAACGTGAAAATGATAGCTGCGCCGGTCTGAAAATAGCAAAAAAAATCACATCCGCCGTGCCGGGCCCATAGTCTTTCTATTGTTTGTTCTTGCTTTCCCCTAAATCTCTCACAGGAAATCCTCCTGTTTGCCTGCTCGCCGTTGAATCCTCAAAGGGAGCGTGTAGGTTAATACTGAAGAGACACCGGCCTGCAGCGACGTCTGATTAACTTAACGAGAGTCGAGAAATGAAAAGTGTCACGGCAGTTCTTCTCCTCTACTAAATTGTCTCCCTGTATTTCGCACAGGCCCTTAAGGACACGCTGGAGCCGGAGCTGAATGAAGCAGTGATTTATCTCTGAAAACATTGCTTTCTGTAAGCTGATAGCGGTAGACACGGTACCCTTGGGTGCCGGCGCATAAATAGGCAGGGAGAGGATAACGGCGCGGAGAATATCACAGTCACTGCTATTTAAGTGTGTGATAGAGAAACTCCAAATGTGAGAAAATGACACTGTTAAAATGTAGCAATGCTTCTTCGCATGGCTGATTATGTTTCTGCTGCAGTGAAAGAAGTCAAATGGGTTGTTTTTTTGCAGCACTTTATTTTTCCTTTCCAGCCTAAATGGATGTTATATAATGTTTTATGTTGTGATGAACTTCTACATGGTTATCATTCACCCTCTTTCTAACCCTTATGGTTGGTTCATCAGGCTGTTGTGCCTTCAGGGCTTCATATATACAGTGCTCAGCATAAATGAGTACACTGTTAAAAATGATTAGTCGACTTTCTTAAAATAAGTGAGTAAACCTGCTGCTTTTAAAATGATTAGTTGACTTTACAGGGCTCGAAATTGCGACCATTTCGGTCGCATATGCGCCCGAAAATTAATCGATGCGACCTCATAATATATTTGGGCGCATTAGTGCGACCTGTTTTGATTTTTTCTAAATACGTGCTGAATCGCTCTTCCCTGCAGCTATATTGGTTCATATTAGCTGTCATTCACTCAAGGCTTTCCGCTGTTACAGGGAAGGAGCTTTTATGACCACGGGAAATGCAAACGGCTAAATAGTGAAAACTTAAAGCACACAGGTTTGCAAAGTGCAAACCCCACCTAAAGTTGAGGCGCAGATGAGAGCGATCATGACACGTGGTGAATATTGATCCGCCAGCTGAGATCAATCGAGTACGTACTTTTCGGAGAAGGTGCCCGAATCTCGAGTGTTTAGCGCAAATGCCTGCTAAAAGTCAAATCTAATACTGTACATATCATCACCAAAGAAGCTCGCCTTTACTAAGTTTACACTGAAACTGCGTCTCATAACAAACAGCGGTATTGCGCCGGTGCTCAACCTGCTCATAAATTGGGTCGGCTGACTCGCCTGCTTTTCCACAAACACAGAAAAATGAAAATCAGCTCAGACGGAACTTTTAAATTGACATAAACTAAAACAAAAACTTTTAAAGAGTGATAGAAGTGAGACTTTACTTACTTTGTTTTGCCTACTATTTCTTGAGGTGTATTTTATTTTTTTTATTTGATTACTGATGACTGTTTTGCAGCTTTCAGCCTTGAATTTAATAATCTTTTGTTTGTTTTTTAGCAGAAATATTATTTATTAAACTGACATGCATATATATGCTGTTTAGCTGTACAAAATAAATATTTCTTACTGCAATGCTTCATTTTTGTTTGATGCAAACTATACATTTATTTTTCATAAAGTACCTTTTTATAGCAGATAACTTACATTAAAGCACATTCAAGGCAGCATGATGATGAGAAATGTAATTCATTGTTACTATTATTGTCATTTTCATCATCATTAATATTCTAGAATTATTAGGCATACACATTTTGGAATTATTGCACACAAATATTAATGTCATCTCAGCATTAGTTAGTTCTTTCTGGTTTTTGTTAGTCCTAATTGATGTTGTTTTAAAATACAATAAGTCCCTTGAAATACAATTTGCACCAGTGCTCATTCATTTTTGGTGGGTGCTCCTAAATTTTTTTCTGGTGCTCCTAAATTTTTGAAGTTGGGAGCACCGGTGCTACCAAGTAAAAAAGTTAATTTCGAGCCCTGCATTACTTTAAAAAGTAGTTAACCCGTGGCCTTAAAAGTTTTAAGTAAATGAACTACTGTATGTGCACAATTGTAACGTCATAAATGTCACGGTGGCGCAGTGGGTAGCACAATCGCCTCACAGCAAAAAGGTCGCTGGTTCGAGAACCAGCTGGGCATTTCTGTGTGGAGTTTGTATGTTCTCCCCGTGTTGGCGAGGGTTTCCTCCGGGTGCTCCGGTTTCCGGTTAAATAACCTGATGGGTGTTTTGAGCTGAAACTTTGCAGACACATTCTGGAGACACAAAAGGCTTATCTTAAATCTTGAAAAGGGGGTAAAATGGGTTGTCAAATAGTATGGGTTATTCATGTTTATACAACAGCTCTGTCTGGTTCTTTAATCTGATTGGCTGATAGTCGTGAGAAATTCTGCAATAACAGCACTCTTCCAGCCTATTCACACTTGTGTATTACTCCGCCCACATACAGCAAAAAGCAGAGGATAATAAATATTTAAAAACAAGAAAAAAAAAATTATAAAATTTTTCTGTGATCAATTTTAGAGTAAAATGTTTGTTTGTTTTCCAGAATCAGGTCAAAATTATGATTCAGAATTATATTGATATTTTGCAAACTTTTAAATGTTTCAGGAAAAAAAATCTAAATAAATAAACGCACGTACAGTAATTGTTTATTATTGTGAAAATACAAATCATATTTCTTCTGTGTCCAAATTAGGGAAAACACAAGCCTTGTTTTTTTAAAATATATTTTTACCGTATTTTACTTGTTTAAAAATAGGTTTTACATTTTTTTCAATAAGTATAATACGATAAAAATAAGGTTATATTAATTGATGTATTAACCAACATCAACATCACATTTATTGCAGTATTTATTCATCGTTGTTTACGTTAATGAAAATAAAGTGGTTTGTTTATTCATTCCTTTTCTTCACTGCTTAGTCCTTTTATTAATCTGGAGTCGCCACAGCGGAATGAACCGCCAACTTAGCCAGCATATCAGCAGATGCCCTTCCAGCTGCAACCCATCACTGGGAAACACCCATACACACTCAATCCCACACATACACTACGGCCAATTTAGCTTACCCAATTCACCCACACCTCATGTTAATACGCGCCTGTCAAAAAAAAAATTCGGTGGACGGAAAAAAACGTACTCCCACGTCAGGTTGCGGGGGGTCAGTTCCTCCGGGAACTTGCAGACACATTTGTCTTACATATTTGCAGCCTTAAGATTTTGTGACGGCTTTTCTCAAAACGTATGGCACTATTTGCTTTAATTCTTGTGTTTTACTGTGAAAAGACTGTTTTGAACGACTGAACTTGTGTTCATGTGTAGAGATGCCTCTGTAACTGACCTGTTAACCACACCAATAATGCCCAGTCTGACTGGTATGACCCGTCCCAGCAGCACCTCCAGAGCATCTGTCCCCGCGTCCATCAGATCCAGCTTACTCACAACCAGAAGCGTCCTGCGACCTGAGAACACACACCAGGGCTCCTTTAAGATCTGTCAGGAGGACGAGTCCATCTCTTACCTGCCGCTCGCTCACGTTTGAGCACATAATCCAGGTAAACTTGACTCTTTTAATATCGAATAATTCACTCAGACTCATCATTATGGTAATTTTAGTTTATGTAACCCAATTGATTTCAATGTACTTTTATTTAACATTAACAATGTCAAAAGTAACATTAACAAATGTAAATAACACATAATATGTTTAATATTACAAGTATACTTTTCGAATTCAAAAGTTGTTCACTAAAGCTTCATTATATAGGTAATATTACAAATAGTATGGGTTATTCATGTTTATACAACAGCTCTGTCTGATTCTTTAATCTGATTGGCTGATAGTCATGAGAATTTCTGCAATAACAGCACTCTTCCAGCCTCTTCACACTTGTGTATTACTCCGCCCACATACAGCAACAAGCAGAGGATACTCTACAGTTTGACGAATATTGCAGCTGTTGGACAACATAATGTACTTTTGAGGCTTTCTTAGTCGATAATGTAGCTTTTTAGATTGCAACTGTGCAGTTTATTTATAAGGATAGTGCCTATTTTAAAACATTTATAATTTCGGAGATTCAGTGCATCAGCCTGTCTGAGCAGACCGAAGAAAGTGACGGTTGACATTCCGCCACAAGATGGTGACAGAGACCACATAATAGGTCTTGGAGGGAAAAAATCTCAGCGTAAGTTTCAAACAACAGCTGAACAAATTAGGTCAGTGATAAGTCGGTCTCTCTCTTTCGTATTTTGTAGTGCTGTATTTATACCACAGAAACTGCTAGTGTTTGCTTTGCTTTGGCTTTATCCGCTTGTTAAGTGTGACGTCACGTGGAGCGGCTTCCGGGTCCAAGCGCTCTATTCAACTGAATGGGGAGATTCATGAAATGGTAATAATAAACGTTTACAAAGCGATTTAATACTTTCGAAAGTCACGATCGCAATATATATGTCCATGGCTAATATCCGATGGCCAGAAAGTGATTCATTGTTTTATAAATTGTTAAAATGTTGGTATTTGTTATGGAGCAAGCCCAGCGATTGTTGTGTACACTATGACTTTATGTAAAATTAACTTTAATGTGTGATATGAATAAAATTCGTTGATCATAAACGAATGATTTCTCAACTCAAATGAATGGCGGCTTGGACCCGGAAACAGTATTACATACGCCACAAACACGTCATCACTTAACAAGCGGATTGGGGTTAATTATTGTGATCTCCCAATTGTCTCTGTAGAAATCTCTGTAGATTGATGGCATTTCTTGTCAAGTTCAGCCTTATAATCTTAAAATGTGAGCAAAAATCAGCTGT
Source organism: Danio rerio (assembly GCF_052040795.2). NCBI lineage: Eukaryota > Metazoa > Chordata > Actinopteri > Cypriniformes > Danionidae > Danio > Danio rerio. The sequence goes on along the minus strand of NC_141028.1, from coordinate 58,441,391 downwards.
TTTGTCATCACTTTAGACATTACGCTAGTGAATCATTCAAATACCAGTTCTAAAATGACATTGGTGAGGTGGCAAGAAAGTAGTTCCTCATACAAAAGGGTTTCTGAGACTCTCCGAGTTTGATTTTCTTTTTTATATACACGATTATGCCGTTGAACTGTTGTATAAACACAATATTACACTTGTAGCAGTGCGATATGGCTGTATATGATCACTGGTGGGGGGCGCTAATGCACTCAGCTTGCGCCTTCGAGTTAATGTACGCCTCACCATCACTGCTGATACACAGCCATATCGCATTGTTACTCGTGTGATATTGCTCATTCGTTAGTGTTCCTTAACTTTCAAAAATGTACTTGTGGAAATCAATTCGGTTACATACTGTAAGCTAAAACTGTGATAATGATGATGAGTCAACATTTATTTAATCAAAAATACAGTAAAATACTGTATACATTAGCTTCCCACAGTGCCATTCGACAGTGTAATAATGCCATCGGGCATGCTCTCACCATCTGCGTCCACCTCCCGTGCCAGTTTTAGGGCGTCAGATGTGGCGAGGTCAGAGTTTGCAGGAGACACGCACAGGATGAGGGAGTTTGGGTTGGAGATGTAGGACAGGATCATCTCTTGGACTTGAATCTCGATGTCTTCAGGCTGGTCTCCAACAGGGACCTGTTCAAGGAAAATGCTAATAAATCACTTTGAGTACGGGTCACTTAACGTTAAGTAAAACAGTGGTACGATTGTGTTGTGGGCACCACTGTAAAGTACAAATAAAATCAAAACTACCCATATTGATTTTGTTAGCTAGCATTGCTAGTTTTGTAGTGAACAATTCATCTGTGCATGTCATAAAAAAAAGAAAACAATTTGCCCTGAAAATGCACTTCCTGTTTGTTTTCAGTCAAATTGTGAGGTTATGTCTGTCTGAGGTATTGGGCGTGGCTAACATACTTAACCACGCCCCTTCAGCTGTCAGTTCAGACAACAAACAGAAATGGTGAGCGGGAGGAGTCGGTTAGGTTGCAATGACTCTTCCCAACTTCTTTTCCTGATCTTTCTGAATGACACGCCTACTTTACAACATCCAATAAGCTTGCAGTAGCAAAAACAAGCCACACACACTGTTTTCTCATTTAATATTTTGTTTCTCTAGGAACTGCATCACAATACAAAGAAAAAAAAGGTTGCAGCTTCTGGTTCATGCGGACTTTGAATGACTTGAACGACTTGTACACTGTAAAAGAAGTAGTGATGCCTTAAATTTTTTAGTTGAATCAAATCAAATTTCTAGTCATCTCAACTCACATCAATCAAACTGACTAAAATGATGGATAACTTTGTATAACTTAAAAAATGTAGTTCAAACCTGATTACTTATTAAAATAAGTTTAAGCAACATAAAAGCATTTGTTGTCTTGACTTTTTGTCATTACATATTTTACAGTGTATTAAGCCAGGACTTTAAAGAAGGATCGCCCTCAATTTTTAAAGTTGTGTTCTTCTACTTGTAGATATTATTTGTATATTTTAAAACTACAGATGCTGCAAATGTTCAGTTGCTAAATGTTACCAGCTGAAAATGACATTTTATTATCAGAACACATGACCACATGATCAGAAAAATGACTTTTTTTGCCCCCAAAACATGAACTGTTCATTTCCTAATGTTCATGAAACAGGCAGGCGAGACTTTCAAAATGTGAAATTTAAACTTAAAACGTCTCCCAAAATGACTTTGTATTGTTTAAATAATATTAATAATAAATAAAACAAAGTATTTTCAGGTTGTTGTTTTTTTTGGTTGGGGTGTGGGGGGGTTTTAAGTGCATTTAAGATTTTTGGTTTTAGCCCAGGATTCCCTATTCAGGACCAAAAGTTTTTGAAAATTATTTTATACCAATTGTAATTGATTTTTTTAATTTTATTTAAAACAATTTAGAAATAATATTTATTATTTAAAATAAAATAAAATAAAATAAAAATAAATAAAATAAAACATAATAAGATAAAATAAAATAAAATAAAATAAAATAAAATAAAATAAAATAAAATAAAATAAAAATAAAATTAAATTAAATTAAATTAAATTAAATTAAACAAAATAACTTTGCTCATCTAGGTCTTCTGTATCAAATCATGATTATTACAGATTATTTTTAGCAAACAAAAGTGTTCTTTGAGCTTTGTTTGGTTACAGCTGAACCACTGAAGTCACTGTTTGACAATGCTTTTGGTTTCGTTTCTGGAATTTAAACATCTCAGATGATACAGATTTATTAAAAAATAAATAAATCAAGAAAATGAGCAAAGGTCTCAGAGGACTGAAACCCATGAGAGTGAGTAATTAATACAGAATTAACAGAACTGACACAAAATAATCCTGGCATTGAAATAAGCTGGTCAAAAACTTTGTCAATAACATGCTAGAAAGTGGACCAGAGTCTAAACATTACTGTTATCAAACGTCTTTGCTAAGTGAAAAGAAATGTACAGTTACTCAATTTTTTACTGTTTTCATTTATTTTATTTTTAACTGATCGATTCTGCTGAAAGCAATTGTACTGAAAGCGCACTGACAGCGATTGATGAAGAACAGAGTCTAAAACTTCTGCTTTGTGCCTATGAGCTAATGAGTTTGTTCGGATCACATAATAAATGAAGAGTCATTGTGGTTACCTTGGTGATGCCAGGCAAGTCCACTAGCGTCAGGCTGAGTACATTTGGGGAATAGATCTTCAGGTAAATGGGCTCTTTACTGATGCCCTGAGGAGGAACAGAGAACAACTATGTCAGATCAATTAAAACGGAGCCTTAAAATGAAACCTGTTTATGTTGAATTATACGAAGCAAGGGTAAGTGTTGTGCTTCTACTCCACCTTATTATTGGTACTGCGATCGGTTTCCTCCTCGATCTCTTTCCGAATTTCATTGAAATCCGTGAAAATCTGTGAAAAGACAAATAATATCAGTGCACATGTCCTTTTTCAGTCTCATTGCCAGTCAGTTTTTCATTCATTCATTTATTCATTCATTAATTTTCTTTTCGGCTTAGTCCCTTTATTATCCCTGTCGCCACTGCCTCGCATGGTTCAGGATGGGTAGACAACGCATCGACGAATTTGCTCTTCAGTGTTTGAACTCTCAGTAATGATTAAATCACACTGAACTGAGCTAAACTGAACTGAACTTAAACACTAAAACCTGAATCACACTGTTCCAGTTACTATGACCATTTATGTGAAGCTGCTTTGACACAATCTACATTGTAAAAGCGCTATACAAATAAAGCTGAATTGAATTGAATTGGATTAATCTGGCATCTTGCCACAGCGGAATGAACCACCAACTATTCCAGCGTATGTTTTATGCAGCAGATGCCCTTCCATCTGCAACCAAGTACTGGGAAACACCCATACACTCTCACATTCACACACACAATTATACACTATGGCCAATTTCGTCTTTGGAATGTGGGGGAAACCAGAGCACCTGGAGGAAACCCACACCAACATGGGGAGAACATGCAAACTCCACACTCACAAATAAAGGTACAGGAGCTGTCTTTGTGGCCGTACCTTTTCAAAAGGTACATATTTGTACCTGAAGGGTCCATAATGGTACCTTAAAGGTACTTTTTAGGTACATTTGGGTACTAATATGCACCTTTGAGGTACCATTGTGGACTCTTTGGGTACAAATATGTATCTTTTAAAAAGGTGCAACGACTTTTTAGCAGTAAAGCGACAGTGCTAAACCACCTCATTTTTTTATTGTTGTTAAATTTTTTTTTTTTTTTTTTTTGCAAAAGAAAATAAACAATAACATAAACAGAACAAACTTCAGGAAAAAAAAGGGTACAAAGGCCTTTTTATAATACACAAACAGTCAGACACAACATAATACAATATCCTCCAGAAGGCATAAGAGAAAAAAATTATTAACTTTATTAGGGAAAATAATAATAATTTACAGAGAAATGTAAAGGCTCCACAACTTAACATATGCCAAAGCAATCCCACCTATAATGAGTTACAAGCCAGCCTTACTGATATAAAACATACAGTTGAAGTCAGAATTATTAACCCCCCTGTTTGTTTTTCCCCCATTTTCTGTTTAACGGTGAGCAGATTTTTCTTCAGCACATTTCTAATCATAATAGTTTTAATAACTCATGTCTAATAACTAATTTATTTTATCTTTACCATGATGACAGTAAATAATATTTGAATAGATATTATTCAAGACACTTCTATACAGCTTAAAGTGACATTTAAAGCCTTAACTAGGTTAATTAGGTTAACTAGGCAGGTTAGGGGAATTAGCCAAGTTATTGTATAACGATGGTTTGTTCTATAGACAGTTGGAAAAAAAATAGCTTAAAGGGGCTAATAATTTTGACTTAAAAATGGATCATGAAATATTAAAAACTGCTTTTATTCTAGCTGAAATAAAACAAATAAAACTTTCTCCAGAAGAACAAATATTATCAGACATACGGTGAAAATTTCCTTGCTCTGTTAAACATCATTTAGGAAATATTAAAAAAATAAAATAAATCAAAGGGGGGCTAATAATTCTGACTTCAACTGTAATTAGGTTTCGGATTTTATGAAATATGTTTAGTTTGTTTGCCATCCCATATCACATTTCTTCCATGGGCAGCACATAACTTAAACTTCTAATCCAGGTTTCAAAGACAGGCACGTAATCTGACTTTTGTCAAATTATTTTCTTTGCTAATATCATGCACAAAGTACTGCCTGTGATAAACAATTGAAGTCAGGAGTATTAGCCCCCCTTTAAATTTCTTTTCTTTTTCAATATTTCCCAAATTATGTTTAACAGAGCAATGAAATTTTCACAGTATGTCTGATAATATTTTGTCTTCTGGAGAAAGTCTTATTTGATTTATTTTGGCTTGAATAAAAGCAGTTTTTCATTTTTTACAAATGATTTTAAGGTCAAAATTATGAGCCCCTTTAGGCTATATATTTTTTTGATAGTCTACAGAACAAACCATGGTTATACAGTAACTTGCCTAATTACCCTAACCTGCCTGGCTAACCTAATTAACATAGTTAATCCTTTAAAAGTCACTTTAAACTAAATAGAAGTGTCCTGAAAAATATCTAGTCCAATATTATGCGTTGCCATCATGACAAAGATAAAATAAATCAGTTGTTAGAAATGAGTTATTAAAGCTATTATGTGTAGAAATGTGTTGAATAAAATCTTCTCTCCGTTAAACAGAAATAGGGGGAAAAAATAAACAGTGGAGCTAATAATTCTGACTTCAACTGTATATCTATCTCCTATTTCTGAGGTGTCTACAAAAATACCCAATTTTGGTTTGGTGATCAATCCTGTATACTTCAGATATAAAATTAAAAATGTTCTGCCAAAATGAACACATTTTATGGTAAGACCAGAATGAGTGAGTCAGTGTCCCTTCAAAATTTTTACATTTCAAGAGTTCACACCAAGCTGATGATTGCTTGTTTGGCATGCTGTCCCAGGAGAGAGCCCTGAGCTTATTAGATGCTCGAGCCCGGGGCTCCCTCCCGATTGCAATCTGGAGAACTCCCCTGCTGTAGTAGCTGATGAATAGATAGTGATTGCTCTTAAGAGATAAACACTTACTAGGAGCATGTCTATGGTGCCGATTTGGATTAGTCAATTAACTTAAGTTACATCTTTTTGGACAGTGGGAGGAAACCGGGGAACTCGGGGGAAACCCACGTGAGCACTAGAAGAATGTGTAAACTCCGCACAGAAACGTCAGCTGGCTTGGTAAGGACTAGAACTAGTGACGCTCTTGCTGTAAGGCAACAGTGCTAACCATTGGGCCACCGTGCCACTCATCTAGGAAAGGAGGAGGAGTAGGGGTGGAAGGGGGGATTCTTCAAAATGAAGATGGCTGTTATATGAAACTTAGGGTATTTATAGTGGCTTAAGAATCGTCTGATTGGTGAATCCTGAATTGAATAATGCAGGGCCGGCTGCAAACAATTATAAGCACGTGATCCTCTCGAAATTAATTTATAAATAAACTTCACTTACAATAAGGAAACATTTGGGAAAATCTTATGTAATTTTACAATCAGTCTGTGTCTTGAGTTTATAGAGTAATCGTGAATTTTTAAAGATAATTTTTCCATGACTCATCTGATATCTCTGTATTTAGATTCTTCTCCCACGCTTTCATCATTTTGCCATGCTTGAATTAACCTCATCTAATAATAAGTATTAAAAAACAGACAGTACCTTTTTCTACTGGGTTGTGTTTTGTTATATTTTCAAGCGTCTGGTGAATGGTTTTATTTTTAAAACCAGGAAATTTTTTCCAAGTAAAATACTTTATATGCAAATATCTAAAAAACTCAGAGGATTGCAGATCATATTTTGATTTTAACTGACTAAATGAGCCCAATTTATTATCGACACATGAGTCTCTTATATGTCCTAATCCTTTTTCTTTCCAATGTGAAAATGTTTTGTCTTGAGTTCCAAACGCCACCTCATTTTGTCATTATTTACTCAAATGATTTACATTTATATACAAATTTACTCTTTGTTTGACTACCTTTTCGGTTTTCTAAATCAGGGGTTCCCAAACTTTTTAGCCCGCGACCCCAAAAATAATCATATCAGTGGCTCGCGACCCCCATTTTTCAAGGTGGTTGTACTGTAAATATGTAAACGTTGCAAACACAACTATAGGCAAATATAAGCATGAGCTTATTGACAACACAAAAATGCAACAGTCTATTAGCCATATAATGTTTTTTAAAGTCATTTGTGGATTTAATTACATTTTGCTTTTAAAATTAAAGGCTGATGGCTGATTGTTTTTTTTTTAATGTTGTTGTTTCTTTAATGCAACCATTAACTATATTTTGTCGGTTATGAATAAAATATGGTAATTCTAATAGTTTAATAAAATTTATTTGAGTTTTGGATATCACCAAGCGACCCCTTGTCATTGTCCCGCGACCCCCCAGGGGGTCCCGACCCCCACTTTGAGAACCACTGTTCTAAATGACACATTTTCAGGAACACAAACTCTTTTTGTATTACCTGGTTTTTGCAGTGAAGGAAAGTTCCCCATTCCTCAGCTTTGATACCTTTAGATGAGGGAGAGCAGCATGAGCGCACACAGATCAATATTAATGACACTGAGCCTAACAGAAAATCCAGCAGAAACCCTCTTCCCATAAAAGGACCACAACACAATGAAGGCTTTTTACAGGCACAGTGGACTGATGCGAACAAATTGTGAAATCAATATTCCGTCTGAAAAGCATTGTGGCCGGATCCATTAGTACTGAGAGGGTGAAACCAAAACATGCAATTGCTTTAGTCTCAAAATGCAGGAAACAGTCCAAGTGCAATTTGCAGATGAAAACACAACAGGTGGGGAAAGAGTTCAGATGATGAAGAGTGACATTTACAAAGCACAAGCGCTGTGGGAGAGAGGGAGAGAGAGTTGGAAATGATGATGAACGTTCATGCAGGCCGACATGTGTTGGAAAACAGAGACCTGGATAGTTGTTTTGAGAGCTTTGTTTAGATCCATTTCCTGAGAAAGCGAAGAGAGGACAGCAGAATGAGTGTTAGGAAGGCTGTATTGTTATGTTTGAAAGACTGTATCACATCAACACAATAGGCTTTATGCACAGCTATCATACACCTAGAGCAGGGGTGGCCAACCCTGTTCCTGGAGAGCCACCTTCCTGCAGATTTCAGCTGCAACCCGTATCAAACACACCTGCCTGTAATTATCACGTGGGCTGTTTCTCAATATGCGTTCTTTTCTGTACTTGCGTTCTTGTGTCCTGGTGAAACGTCATCAACCGTCGCCAAAGTACTGTTCCAATTCAAAGTTCACATCTTTCCAAGTACACATGAAATTCCCGGATGTGTACTTGCTCTGCCGCTTTGGCCAAGGATGCATCAAGAGGTGACTTGTGCGAACTTGTGAAGCTCAGGTATCCCAGAATGCATTGCAGCGTGACCAGCAAGGAAAGGAAACCCGCAGGGTTTTAAAAATGCTCCTTTACTGTTTCACAAAATTAAGTTTTAAGAGTTTTTCAGGCGAGAATGTAGTTGTTTTAAACTCGAATCGGCAGTTTATTCACAAAGATAGCGCCACTTTAACGATGTGGCTCAGCTTATGCGGACTCCAACTCCCAGCCTGCCAGCGAGAGCTCCGTCATCAGCTCCTCCGCCAGAGCAGCTTTACTTCGGCCAGGCCATCCCGGATGTACCGCTGGATCTCATCTCTTCATTGTAGTTAAAACATGATATTTAATACATCTTGTGAATATCTAACGGACAGTTTTTGGTCTTATAAATCTATTATTTTTTCTCAGGTGTATTATTTTGGCAGTGTTATTTTGTTACCTTTTTTAAATGCTTTTAATTATGTTACCATGTTGTAACGTTACCGTGTTTGTCCTTGATTACCAAATTGCTTGACGTAATCTTTTTCTTATCGTGTATGTCTTTATTTCCTATTTTGGGTAAAATTACCATTGTAGTTTAATAAATCTGATAATCACAGACACGTGTCTGTGCATAATAACTCATTTTAATTCACATTTTTATGAATATATGAGTACATGTTCTTAAATCAAAAATGTAGATTTATAATATTAATATAATATAAATTAAATCATTTTTTTTTCATATGGTGAGGTAAGTGACGTTATAACATACACTGCTGTTCCATTTGAAGAAGTACCCGACTTGTGTCCTCGCGTCCTCGGGAGTTCGTTCTTCCAAGTCTGAACTTGGCAAGTCTGAACTTCCAAGGACGCAAGTCCGAACTTTGCGTACTTGGTATTGAAAAACAGCCGTGGTGTTCAGGTCCTAATTAATTGGTTCAGGTGTGTTTGATATGGGTAGCAACTGAAATCTGCAGGAAGGTGGCTCTCCAGGAACAGGGTTGGCCACCCCTGATCTAGAGCCACTGCCCCTCTGCCCTCATTGGGAGAGGTGCCGCTTCTCAGCAGCCCCCAACCAAAAACAGCTGCTCAATTGATTGTGTTTAAAAAGGAGTTAATGTAGAAGCTTTAAAAGTAATGAAAGGTGAGAAGGCTAAAGAATTATATGATTTGTTTCTTGAATATGGTTTTATTTAACCCCTTACAGAGCTTCTAATAGATGTCTGCATGGTATGTTGTTATTTATTTATTTTTATTTTGTTTTGTTTTATTAAGTTATTTTGTACATTGTTTTTTTATTTTATTTTATTTTTGTTTGGTTTTGTACTTGATTCACTGTATATCTGACATGTTTTAGTCAGTTTGTGCAAGATTATGTTTGGACTGAGTTTGGCCTAAATAGGGTATATGCCGAAGCATGCTAATGGGACTTTTAATTTGCCAGTAACCTGGGTTAAGTGCTTCCAGCGAACTGTATGCAATGGAAAAACCGGTGCGTTTAAGGTCTGTTTTCTTTCAAAATCAGAGATCTCCATTAGCTGAGTGATATCCAATATAAAGTGGGTCTCAGATTGTACAAGAAGCACTGCATTAAATGACATTTTCCCCGCCATATCTTTATAATATGAGCATTTATTTTACCCCAGTATGTTCAATGGAGCTTCTGCTCTAGCCTGCTGATTCTGACGGGCACGTGCCAGTAAACGACTATTTGTCTCGTTTTACGCTTGAGCAACTAAATGAATGCCAGAGTTTATTTAACTGAATGTTTTTAATTACGTTACAACATCGATGCTGTAAAAGGAACCGTATAAAATGGAAAAAATTTGCAAAAACAGGTCACCGGAAGTTTATCAGCATGGGAAAAACACTAGCTCGGCATTGTTGTTTTTAAAAGGCAAATAAAAATAATAATATTAATAAAAAAAAAGCTTTTTCCTAATTAATGCAAAAATGTCAAATAAAATAAAATCAATCACTCTTGATCTACAGAGAGGAACTCTTCTACTCTTGATCAGCATTGTTTCTTCTGGGTTGTGCAGTTTAATTCACAGAATTTCTACGAAGTGTGTTGTATACTGTAAAATTGCCGACTTTTTTGGTCACATCAATAACGCATGTTTATTTTCCTCATTTAAAATATATGAAATATTTTTACAGACTGATTTTTTTCTGACCCCGTAACTCTGTGGCTAGTAGTTTTGTTTTTTTCAAATATAAACTGATGTGTCAATATAATGTTCTGTGTATGCAAATCTCTGAAGTTTTTACAGCAAATGTCACATCCATAAAGCTTGAATTGCACTTATTTTTGTTTGTCAAGTCTAAAACTAATAATAAGAATTGAATTTTTTTAGAGTTGTTACCATTGTCTTGTTTCCGTCTCTCCTCCAGAGGTGGCACGTTCACCAGCTGTAACACTAGAGGGCGACGCGTCACTATTCCTGAACCTCGAGGCAGAAAATCCCGTCCGACCAAACTCTCCAACACTGAGCTCTTCCCACTACTCTGAAGATTCAGAAACAGAGCACATTACAGATCGGATAGGGAGAAAAGTTTTCAGGTGTGATTCCCAGCGCTGTTCCTGGAGGATAAGGGATGTCTCCCTTATCTGAGCCATTAACTTCAGGCTTTAAAGTCTTTTCTTATGTTCTGTTGAGTTGATTTAGGTGTGTTTGATTATGGAGAGGTTGAAAATTTAGAATGTGTACTGTTGGTGTGCCTTCAGGAACAGGGTTGGGAAACACTGCACTATTTCACGGCTCACCTGTGACCCCACGACTACGATCTGAGGAAGCTGGATGATCTCAGCTCCAACTGTGAGGAAGACCTCCTGCAGTCGGTTAATGATGGGAATCAGAGTTTCCATCTCTGCAAGAGAAAGAAAATATCTGTGTCAAGCTGTAATTTTTCACATTATTTCCCATAATATTTTTTCTTCTGGAGAAAGTCTTGCTTGTTTTATTTCGGCTAGAATAAAAGCAGTTTTTAATTCTTTTAAAACCATTTTAAGGTCAATATTATTAGCCCTCTTAAGCAATATTTAGTTTTGATTGTCTGCAGAATGGGGCGACGCAGTGGCGCAGTAGGTAGTGCTGTCGCCTCATAGCAAGAAGGTCGCTGGTTCGAGCCTCGGCTGGGTCAGTTGGCGTTTCTGTGTGGAGTTTGCATGTTCTCCCTGGATTCGCGTGGGTTTCCTACAGATGCTCCAGTCTCCCCCACAGTCGAAAGACATGTGGTACAGGTGAATTGGGAAGGCTAAATTGTCTGTAGTGAATGAGTGTGTATGGATTTTTCCCAGAGATGGGTTGCAGCTGGAAGGGCATCCACTGCGTAAAAACATGTGCTGAATAAGTTGGCGGTTCATTCCACTGTGATTAAGCCGAAAAGAAAATGAATGAATGAATTTCTTTTCAAAACCCGGGGACTCATAAATAGTGGATTTTAATTTAATTTTAATTTAATTTTACATTAATAAGATAAAGGTTCCATTTTTTAGCATGCAGTTTATTTACAAAAACAAACAAAAAAACTAACTAAATGAATCTACAGAAAAAAAATATCTATAGGAAAAGAAAGTGTTTTTAGTTTCAATGCAAGTGACCCATACCCAGGGCCAGACCGAATCTGTGGAAGTTTTTTGCTATTTCTGCAGAGAATTTTGGTAAAAATCTGTGGATATCTGCGGAATTATTTTGGGAGTATAATAACTAAAATCTTAATATGTGAAATAGAAGGTAATACCTTTTAAACTTTTATTTAATGTTTAAATTGCAAATCCAATTAGATGCACTTTATTTGGTAAACAAAGCAAGTCTCTCAAATAATTTATCTAGTAAAAGACAGAAAATATTACTATACAAACTGCATTGAGCATAAATCAGATGAACATTTTCATATTGGTCAATAATAGTACTGTAATTAATAAAAAAAACTAAATAAATATAGATTTACACACAGAAATCTGCGGAATTCTGTGGAAAATCTGCGGAATTCTGCGCGCGCAGATTCCGTGTGGGCCTACCCATACCTAAAATTGCTTAGGGCCCCCAAATCACTGAGTCCGATCCCTGATTACAAACAATTTACTGTAAACATGCTACATTCTGTTATTTTATAGTGAAAAAATGCTCTGAATAACATTATTTTTATTTTAAAATGGAAGGAAATGCTATTAGTAGTTTGCAGAATAAACAGTTTACTCAAACACGTAACAATAAATCGCAAATTCAGAGAAATTAAACATTTTCGAGCGTTATTATTGTTATTTTCCATGCTAGCTGTCTCCTCACATGTGTACATGTAATGTTAGCCTATGCAAGACTGAGCAGATGCCCCAAATGGGTTATATGTGCAATGAAATGGCTATAATTTGATAATTAATTCCCTAATATTATTAATTAGCATTTATATTTAATATTACACGACAGACATCATCCCTGTAGGATGTGATGCTGACAGAAGAACAAGGTGACATGACAAGAGAAGCGGTAATAACATTAGCAAAGCCTGTTTCACAAAATAATATCCTTACCGTATCGCGACGTATCGAGCCTTCAGAAATATTACACAATCACTGCGTTAAAGCGCTCGCTGTCATGCTGCAAATGTGGAAAATACAACCTACAATCACAGGAAGACCGACAATATTGAGGTTTCGCTTCTCTGTATGCTGTCAAAGATGAGTCGGGCGTCAGCTACAGGAAATTCGATTGGCTAATAGAATGCTGACGTTCACGTATACGCTTAGCTCATTGGACGAAACACCCATCAATCACAAATATGTCACGGCAGCTTCTCCACGCCCCTTTCCAACATCAGGACCCCAATTTCATCCGTGGGGTTATTCGGCACGGTAAGGATTTTCTCTTATGGAATTACATGAAACATTATAGTTTAAAGAAAGTTTCGAGCCTAATTAGGACATTTGTGTAAAATTATATTACATAGGAAAAACAGATATGAGATAAGGAAGTAGATCGTTATACGTGACGCTTTGAGGAAGTGTGAATGAGTCAGGGGTTAAAAGAACAGAAAAATGTGAAAATCACATGACAGAGGCGATAATATCCTCAGGCAAATAAAAAAAAAATAAAATAAAAAAATCGACTGTTCTGGACTGAAAAAATGCTGCACACAGATCCTTCCGAAAATCGATTACATTAACATAATCCATTGAACATAAAACAAACACAGAATTGTGTTGTTTCAACTTATTTTAAATAAGTAGTTTGAACAAGAAGCAAAAGTCATTATTGAGTGTCTTTCCCCTACTAATTTGATCATATTCGCGTGTTTAAATTGAACATTTTATAACTTCATTAAATTTACTACGTTAATAATTTAATCTACTTTATAAAATTTTGGATTAAAACGAATTATGGATGTACGTTTTATGAATGTATCAATATCTCTGCAAGAGAAATAAAAAAATATCTGTACTAGTAAAAAAAATGATTCAAATATGATTTCTTGGGTTTACTTAAGTTAGGTAATTGTAAACAATTTATTTGGGCTGAATTTATTTATTCATTCATTCATTTTCTTTTCGGCTTAGTCCCTTTATTAATCTGGGGTCACTATAGCGAAATGAACTGCCAACTTATCCAGCACATGTTTTACGCAGCGGATGCCCTTCCAGCTGCAACTCATCACTGGGAAACATCCACACACACTCATTTACAAAAATCAATTTTAGCATACATGACTTCTGACTTGTACACTGAAAAAAATATTCAAAGATGATTCCTTGGATTTACTCAATTTTTTTATATTAAGTGGTGGTAAACAATTTATTTGTGTTGAATTTAAACAAAAAATTAAGTTGAACATTATTAAATTAAATTAGTTTGTTTAAATTCAACACAAATAAATTGTTTGCAACAGTTCTTCATGCAACACTTTTTTCATATTATAATTTTATTTGATTTATTTTATAAATATTATAATGGAAACCGGCAACCCCATGCAAACACAGGGAGAATATGCAAACTCCACATAAAAACACTAACTGACCCAGCCGAGGCTCGAACCAGCGACCTTCTTGCTGTGAGGCAAATGTGCTACCGACTGCGTTACCGCGACACCCTGGGCTGAATTTAAACAAACAAATTAAGTTGAACATTACTACATTTAATTAGTTTTTTTTTAATTCAACACAACTAAACTGCAGACATATTTTTTGTGTATTTATTAAGAGAAAAATAAATGCTAATAAAGTTGAATAATCACATGACAGAGGGAATGGATGAAGACCGGAGGTAAAAAAAAAATATCTGTGCTGCACTGTAAAAATGCTGCAAGCAATTCTTTCATGTTGTCACAAAACAAATCGATTACGTTAACTTAATAATTTTTACAAATTTAAGTAGATTGAACATAAAACAATTAAGTTATCCTCCCCAAAAACAATTCTGTTAAAACAATTGTGTTGTTTCATCTCATTTTAAATAATTCGATTGAACAAGCAGCAAAAGTAATTTTTGAGTGTGTCTTTCCACTTTAAATTTGATCATATACACATTCGCACGTTTAAATTGAATGTTTTGTAACTTCATTAAATTGACCACCTTATGAATTTAATCCACTTTATAAAATTTAGGATTATAACGAATTATGGATGGACATTTTATAAATGTATCAGAATATCTCTGCAAGAGAAATAAAAAAAATATATATCTGTACTAGTGAAAAAAATGATTCAAAGATAAAGGTAAGTGGTTGTAAATAATTTATTTGGGCTGAATTTAAACAAACAAATTAAATTGAACATTACTAAATTTAATTTGTTAGCTTAAATTTAGCACAAATAAATTGTCAGAAGAGAAAACAAATTAAAAAAGTTAAATACAAGCAATTCCTTCATGTTGTACAAAACAAATTGGGGGGGATTGATTCCCCTAATTAACAATTGATCCCCCCTAAAGTACATCAAAACAAGATGTATAGGGGGCAGCCCTTTGATAGTATGAAATAGCTTTCTTCAATATTAGCTTTCTTAAAAAATAATAATTAAAATTGTATAATATAAACATACATTTGATTTATGAAGAGAAAACAAATACATAAAAAATGGTAATAATGTACAAACTAAGTTAAGTTGTCCTAAAGTGGTTTGATCCATTTTTCCTTCTCGCCATCTTGGAGTCGTTCGAGAACGAGGAAGCAGGGGCTTTTCCTTGCAATGTAAAGTCCGAATCATTTGAACGAATCGGCTCGTTCGAACATTCAAAACAGTTCGCTTGAAACAACTCATTTCGTAGTAAAATACATTTAAGCGCACACATTGTTTATAATATCTACATTTGTGTTGTTAAACGTATTTACAGCGTTGCCTTCTTCATATAGTTTGGAATTACGGTCAACAATTCAAATCTCATTCGAGTCGGTTCGAATGAATCAATAAACAAAACGCGCTCGCGATTCGATCATCAGTATTTTGCGTCAGTCCCATGTGACTCCAGTCATGTCCTGTTCTGCCAGGAGGAAACACATACTGCTCTTCAACAGCTGATGTGCATCTGGAGCAGCAGAACATTGGTGGTTTTGTGTTGAATCGCTTTTGAGAAGATTCGGACAGCCGCGACGGTAAACGCGAACAGTTGAAGGTATGTCTCTCTGACACTTTGTTTTTCTCTCAAAACCTCTCAAGGAGATTGCTGCGTAAAATAATGCGCAATTTACTGCCATATGGGCTGTTATGATTTAGCAAATTCTGAGTATATGTAAATGAATGCTAGGTCAGTGTGTTTGTGTCATCATACCATGTTATGCTACACAAAGTTATTGGTCACACAAAACAGAGTTTGTGGTACATATACAGTAGCTTTGTGGTTTTCACTTCTGTAATACTCACTGAAATACGTTCAGTAATGCATTTATTACAATGTTACTGCCATGTCTTTACCACAGTGACGTCACATGACTCACCGAATCACATGCATTCTGTGTACTTCTGTCACTGCATGAATGCTGAAGGTGTACAGTCATCACTGCTTTTTCCAATTTATTAGCAAATATAGTTTATTCCTAATCATAAGCATCTGTTTCTGTAAATACAAACTAAATCAATAAAGAATTTAAAAGTCAATTATGGAAATAATTCGATTGGAATGTAAAAATGAGGTACTTTAATACTAATCTACATATATAAAAGGACCATCTGTGGCTTTGTGTTGGAGAAAATGTGGTAACATTGGAGATCATATTACCCTCATTTTTTGGGACTGTCCTAAGATTCAAAAATTTTGGAAAAATGTTCAAAAAAACAAAATAGATATTAGATGCAGAAATACCCCTCGATTCAGTTTTGTGCTAACTCCGAGCACTGCCTAATGAAATATTTAATGAAGAAACAAGATTCGTCCTAAGGATATTATTACTGGTTACAAAAAAAAATGATAACAGTACATTGGATGGAAGAAGATCTCCAAAGGTGGTTCAGTGGATTCAGACACTTAAACAGGTTTATATAATGGACAAAAATGACTGCATGTCTACAAATGAAGACTGATGTTTTTCTGAAGACGTGGAAAAGTTTCATGACATATTTAGATGTATATTTAGATGGTACTTAACCTATTATCACTGTAATTGGATGTAACTACAATGCAACACCATGTAACTTGATGTACAAATGTATCCCCTGTAAGTAATTATGACGGCAATACATTTTATTTACTTTATATTATTAAAATCCTTTAATTGTTTTATTATTATTATTATTATTTCTTGATATATATATATATATATATATATATATATATATATATATATATATATATGTGTGTGTGTGTGTGTGTGTGTGTGTGTGTGTATAAATATATATATATATATATATATATATATATATATATATATATATATATATATATATTGAAAAATCTTTAAAAAAAAAAACTAAACCAATGATGAATTAATCTAATAATATCCATTAACTTTCTTTTAACTGCTTTAAAACAGGGCAAGTTTAAATATTAATACATTTTATAAATTATGAGCTTTCATTTTGCAATATATATATATATATATATATACAAATGTAATATGTTTATTGTTAGTTTGTAATATGATATATAATGTAATATGTTGTAATAATAATGTAATATGTTAATTGTTAGTTCTTACAGCCTCTATAATGCCATGTAATGTGTATGTGTGTGTGTGTTTGTGTCTGTATTCCATCTAATCCTTTAATATTAAATAGCATTTGTTATTTTCATTAACTAATTCTGTTTCTGAAGCTTAAATTAAAATGATAATATCATGCATTTAAATATGCATATTACTTATATGGAGTAAGTCATTGGCTCATAAAGTGTAAACAGCCACAAGCCTGTATTTTGAAACAACCATGCTGCTTTACAATATAAACATCTGCATTTGTGAAGGATCGCAGTACATCAATCACCCCTTCATAAGTCTAATAATTACATTTGTTATTTAAATATATATATTTGCTGATTTAAATTACAGTATGACGGAAATAGTGGTTACAGTTGAGGTTTACCTGCGTAAATTAAACGACAGTCCACCTCTAATATCCTTTTCTTCTTAGCAGTGTCCTTCCACACAACATGGCTTCCCGTAAAAAGGTCCTCCTCAAAGTGATCATCCTAGGGGATTCTGGGTAAGTGTTTTGTTCAGCATTCCTGCAGTATCAGTGACGTTTAGATTGTTTTAATCAGTTGCCAATTGCTTATCAGCAGTGACACTTTGTCCTTTTTAATGTATATTCAAAGCAGCTGCACATGCATAGACGCTATCAGTGTGACATAACTCACAGAATCTGCTCAGTCACTGCTGATGGACAATCACAGTAACTTTGAACACTACTGGATCACTTATTACTGTTAAAGAGCCTCTACAGTGCTGCTATTTTGAAGGGTACTACAATACGTTCACAAAGAAACTCCGTCATTCATTTTCCTTCGGCTTACTCCCTTTATTCATCTGAAGTCACCACAGCGGAATGAACCGCCAACTTATCCAGCATATGTTTCAACCTAGTACTCTTGAGACATCCACAAACACTCATTCACACTCATACACTACGGCCAAGTTTCTTTAATTCACCCATAGTGCATGTGTTTGGGCTGTGGGGGAAACCAGAGCACCCGGAGGAAACCCACGCCAACACTGCACATGCAAACTCTACACAGAAACGCCAACTGACCCAGCTGGGACTCAAACCAGCGTCCTTCTTGCTGTGAGGCTATGGTGCTAACCACTGCGTCACCATGTTGCACAGAAGCTCTTTCATTTTATCATATTATTAATCGCAGCATTAGCACTTTTATTTATTTATCTAGCGTCTAAAACAGCTGGTTCAAGGATTTGTTTTCTCCAAACTCCGCCTTTCTGGAAGCTTGCTCTGCTCTGATTGGTTAGTTGGCCCAGTTTGTTGTGATTGAGTGAAAACCAATATCATATCTGAATATAAGCTCTTCCTGAGCACTTGTAAACACAGAAGGAAATGATTTAAGCTAAGCTAAGCTAAAAGTGCTGCTCCTAGATCCAGAGATCGGATTCAAAAAGAGTAGAAACTCGAACTCAACTGTAACTCTACGGTGACTTTTTATTTAGGCTATTGCTAATAAGCCTTTATTGTTTTAAAGTAGTATGTTTCTTTAATGCAGGGGTCACCAAACTTGCTCCTGGAGGGCCGGTGTCCTGCAGATTTTAGCTCCAACCCTAATCAAACACACCTGAACAAGCTAATCAAGGTCTTACTAGGTATACTTGAAACATCCAGGCAGGTGTGTTGAGGCAAGTTGGAGCTAAACCCTGCAGGGACATCGGCCCTCCAGGACCGAGATTGGTGACCCCTGCTTTAATGACTCATTTCTGACAGTAAGGAATCTTTAGTGGATCAATGACATTTGCATAAGACTGACCTTAAATAAACTGAATCCTAGCAGTTTTAATCGAGCTAGAACTGCACCAGCATTATACACTCCTTTCCTACCTGCCTGAATTGCTGGAATGTTCCACAAATTGAAATATTCAACCCAGGCTCATTCTGAAAACGTAGTCCAGCGGACGTTTCTGGAGACCGCGAAATACGTCCCGGGAGGTACGTATTTGTGCAGTTTTTGTTTTCGCGAATCCGCCTGAGGCTGCTGTGTGTGCTTTTTCGCATCTCGAACGTCTCTCACGAGTGCCGTTCGCACTCGCGCTGTTCTTGCGTCAACCCACCAGAGGCCGCTGTCTGATGATTGACTGCGCGACCGGCCAATCGGCTGACCCACCCTCCTCCTTCCCTGAACCCAACCAGTTTTACAGATTGACCCAACCCAAGCTCATTCTGGAAACGTAGCCCCGCGGACGTTTCTGGAGACCGCGATTTACGTGGCCGGAGGTACGTAAAGGCCGCGTTTGTTTTTTTTCGAGCGAACGCTGCGGGGCGGTGTGGCGCCACTCCGCCCCTCCTCTTCGCGCTCGCTGGCCGACGGCTTGCCTCCGAGTGTAGGGCATTCCCGACGCAATCAGTTTTTCCGCCTAGCTCACAGCGTTGCGTCGGCGGAGCGGAGGCCCCGGACAAGGAGGAGGAGGAGCCGACCGCGGTGGACGACGACTGGGATCGAGTCCGGGGAACAGCAGGTTCCGGAAATCAGGTAAGACGAAAAACGGAATCCGAAAAATAAGGGCGAGAACGCGGCGGGATACGAAAACGCGGTCGAAATCGAAGACGAGGGCTTTTGCTTTTTTTTTTCCCCCCGATCTGGCGGCTTTTCGCGCGAGAACAGCGAAAAAGAGCACACAGCGGCCTCTCGCGGATCCGCGAAAACAAAAAAAACGCTCGAATACGTACCTCCCGGGACGTAAATCGCAGTCCGCAGAAACGTCCGCGGGGCTACGTTTCCACAATGAGCCCGGGTTGGATCGACCCGCCTGCCCGCTCACTTCCCTTAACCCGAGCAACAATTTAGAAAAGCCGTCTAGAAAAAGAAAAGCCCTCGTCTGTTTTTTTTTTTTTTTTACCACGTTTTCGGATTTCACCATGTTCTCACCCTATTATGAACTCGTTCGCTTTATTTTTTGGATTCTGTTTTTGTCTTACCTGGTTTCTGGAACCGCTCTTCCCCCGACTCGAACCCGGACGCCTTTGTCAACTCCTCCTCTCTGTATCTGAAGTCCGCCCACGCACATGATGAGCTGACCATACAAACTGACTACAGCGGGAAAGCCCTCCACACGGAGGTAAGCGGTCAGCCGGCAAGCGCGAAAGGGAACGGCGTCATACCGCCCTGTATCGTTCGCTTAAAAAAATTAAATGCAGCCATACGTACCTCCCGGGACGTATTTCGCGGTCTCCAGAAACGTCCGCTGGACTACGTTTTCAGAATGAGCCTGGGTTGGAAATATTATGGCTTTTACTTGTTTCTTCATCTATGTTATGCAGCTTTGATAACTTCTTTTTATTAGGAGTCCATTAATCTGCACTTTACCGATCATTTACACTGTCACACAGGTCAAATACACACAATATTAAACTTTAATGTCTTAAAAAAAGGAGTATGTTGACCTCAAATGTCTCTTAAATATTGTTCACATAATTTTATCTGTCTTGTTTGTCTTTGGCAGAGTTGGGAAGACCTCTTTGATGAACCAGTATGTGAATAATAAGTTCAGTAATCAGTATAAGGCCACCATTGGTGCAGACTTTCTGACAAAGGAGGTGATGGTGGACGACAGACTGGTGACCATGCAGGTTTGCATTCATGTATATTTAATCAGCCGTTCCGCAGTTTTGGAATTGGCTTTTTGTGGAAGGAGATCAGTAGCTTCATTCAGCAAGGATGAAATTAGTTGTTTAAAAGTGACCGTGAATGCATTTATCAGTAACACCAACCCAAAGTTGAGCCTGTTAACATTAGTTAATGGCAAAGTGAGTTAACATGAACAAACAAACAAACGGTATTTAGCTTCAATAACTTTAACTAACATTTACAAAGATGAATAAATACCATAATAAATACATTAGTAATTGTTTGATCATGTGAATAAATACATTAACATTAATTAATGGACCATTATTTTAGTGTTACGCATTCATTATGTTATAAGACATTACTGTTTCCATTCTCCAATACATTTTATATATTAGACCTGGTTGTTTATTAAGTGAATTGTTAGCTTACCCTACAATATTGACTTTTTATGGATAATAATAATTGATAAAAAAGAAATGTATTTTTTCATATTTAGAATATAACAACAAAATAAACGCGCACATATCTCGAAAAGAAATGTCTGGGTCGTACTTCATCATTTAATACAAAAGTTTACCCTTAGGTCCAATAAATGTGTTAATATTATATTCATTTAGTTTGTGTAAGCAATGGTTTAAAAATAATAAAATAATTAGTGGTTTCTTTCAATATATATACAGTTATTATTAGATTTTAAAATTTTTAAATATTTCCTAAATTATGTTTAAGAGAGCAAGGATATTTTCACAGTATTTCCTATTATATTTTCTCTTCTGGAGAAAGTCTTATTTGTTTTATTTCGGCTAGAATAAAAGCAGTTTTAAATTTTTCATGAACAATTTTAAGGTCAAAATGATTAGCCCCTTTAAGCTACTTTTTTTCGACTGTCTACAGAACAATCAGAGACCATCAGAGACCATCATTATAGAATAACTTGTCTAATTCCCCTAACCTGCCTAGTTAGCCTAATTAACCCAGTTAAGCCTTTAAATGTCACTGTAAGCTGTATAGAAGTGTCTTTAAAAATATCTAGTCAAATATTATTTACTGTCATCATGGCAAAGATTAAATAAATCAGTTATTAGAGATGAGTTATTAAAACTATTATGATTAGAAATGTGTTAAACAAAAATTGGGGAAAAAATAAACAGGGGGGCTAATAATTCAGGGGGAGGTAATATATCTGACTTCAACTCTGTATATATAATTTATTTTTATTTTTTAATAAAATGATTCATTAAAAAAATTATGTTTGAAATATATATATAGTTTTGTATGTATGTATGAATATGTGAAAAAAATATTTAAAAGTAAAGAATTTTACTTGATTTTTTAGTTAAATACTAAATATTCATTGAGAAATTGAGGTATCAAACGTTTTTTTTTTCATGTTACTCAGGACATACGAAATCAGCATCAGTAGTTACATGCTTACAACAGTATAATAACAGTGGATCTCTCAAAAGCAAATGTCTGGGTCGAACTTCAAAAAATACAAAAAAAAGGAAATTAAGTTTAACTTCAGGTCAGATAACTGCGATAATATTATTACGTTTGTGTAAGCCGTTGTACTGAAACATACTCATTTATTTTCCTTCAGCTTGATCCCTTTATTCATCAGGGGTCGCCACAATGGAATGAACCACCAACTAAAAAAATATATATACACACATAGTTGAAGTCACAATTATTAGCCCCACTGTTTATTTTTTTCCCCGATCTCTGTTTAACTGAGAGAAGATTTTTTCAGCACATTTCTAATCATAATAGTTTTATTAACTCATTTCTAATAACTGATTTCTTTTATCTTTGCCATCATGACTGTAAATAATATTTTACTAGATATTTTTCAAGACACCTCTATACAGCTTAAAGTGACATTTAAAGGCTTAACTAGGTTAATTAGGTTAACTAGGCAGGTTAGGGGAATTAGGCAAGTTATTGTATAACGATGGTTTGTTCTGTAGACAGTCGGAAAAAAGTAGCTTAAAGGGGCTAATCATTTTGACCTTAAAATGGTGTTTAAAAAATTAAAAACTGCTTTTATCCTAACCGAAATAAAATAAATAAGACTTTCTCCAGAAGAAAAAATATTATCAGACATACTGTGGAAATCTCCTTGCTCTGTTAAACATCATTTAGGAAATATTTAAAAAAGAAAAAGAAAAAAATTCAAAGGGGGGAAAATAATTCAACTGTACAGTATATTCAACTGGGGCATATAAATTCAACTGTATGTCTAATAATTTTCACTTGTAATAAAAAAAAAAATTAAAGCATCAAAAGGATTTTTTATGCAACATAGGACATACAGAATGAACATTTTGACTATTTTGTCTCATTTAGTGAATTATAATATTTATTTAAAAAAAAAAAAGCCAATTTTATCCTTCCATGCTTATAGCAATATAATAACAGTGATTTTACCTATTAAATATACCTTTTTAAATCTGCTGATCAAATACAAGAGGCCAGCCTGTTTGGCAGATGATGTAATTTCCTTAACAACCATTATTTTGTGAACAAAGCCCGACAGCAGTCATGTGATGTGGTTAAAGTTCTGTGTAATAAACTCGCAGCCAATCATTCATTCTCATGCAAATGTTTCTCTCATCCTTCAGTGGTCATGTGAGAAAAAAAGTCACATTTAGTGACGTCTGGTAATCCCCGTGGTATTTTCTCCACATGCACAGTTCATGTTTACTTGTCAGTGAATGTCGTAACCTGTTTGACTGGTCATGTGATGTAGATGCCTAGACAAGCAGCACTTGGGAAATCATTGGCAAAGAAGTGACTCCCCAAATTATTATTTTTAAATGATAAATACTGTGCTGGGCGTCACGGTGGCGCAGTGGATAGCACGATCGCCTCACAGCAAGAAGGTCACTGGTTTGAGCCTCGGCTGGGTCAGTTGGCATTTATGTGTGGAGTTGGCATGTTCTCCCCTTGTTTGCTCCGGGTGCTCGGGTTTCCCCAACAGTCCAAACACATGTGCTATAGGTGAATTGAATAAACTAAGTGGGCCATAGTGTGTGTGAATGTGTATGGGTGTTTCCCAGTACTGGGTTTAAACTGGAAGGGCATCTGCTGTGTAAAACTTATGCTGGATAAGTTGGCGGTTCATTCCACTGTGGCATAAAAAAGGGACTAAGCTGAAAAAAATGAATGAATACGCTGCTGAATTATGAGTTTTTATAGCACATTTTAAACACAACACTAGTGCTCAAATAAGCCACGCCCACTGTTTTCACATTTATTACTTCCTTTTTCTAGGAACTGCGACTCAACATGAAATTTAAAAAATGGTCGCAGCTTCCGGTTCATGCGGAGTTAAAGTAACGATGTTGTTTGTGCCTGTAGATTTGGGACACAGCCGGTCAGGAGCGGTTTCAGTCTCTGGGCGTGGCCTTCTACAGAGGGGCGGACTGTTGTGTGCTGGTGTATGATGTCACGGCGCCCACCACGTTTAAGACTCTGGACAGCTGGAGGGACGAGTTTCTCATTCAGGCCAGTACAAGCGACCCGGAGAACTTCCCCTTTGTTGTGCTGGGCAACAAAATCGACCTGGACAACCGACAGGTCAGTAGGAGACGATGAAAACGTCAACATTTCCCCCAAATCCACAACACATTATTCCCTTACAGCTGAAGTCAGAATTATTAGCCCCATCCGCTGCGTAAAAGCGTGCTGGATAAGTTGGCGGTTCATTCCGCTGTGGCGACCCCGGACTAATAAAGGGACTAAGCCGAAAAGAAAATGAATGAATGAATGATATATATAAACTTGTTTCATTCATTCATTTTCTTGTCGGCTTAGTCCCTTAAATACTCCGGGGTCGCCACAGCGGAATGAACCGCCAACTTATCCAGCAAGTTTTTACACAGCGGATGCACTTAAAGCCACAACCCATCCCTGGGAAACATCCACACACACAAACTCATACACTACGGACAATTTAGTCTACCCATTTCACCTGTACCGCATGTCTTTGGACTGTGGGGGAAACCGGAGCACCCAGAGGA
This sequence comes from Danio rerio, assembly GCF_052040795.2. NCBI lineage: Eukaryota > Metazoa > Chordata > Actinopteri > Cypriniformes > Danionidae > Danio > Danio rerio. The sequence continues at coordinate 58,416,704 of NC_141028.1, read as the reverse complement.
AACCCGCGCGAGCGCAGGGAGAACATGCAAACTCCACACAGAAACACCAACTGAGCCGAGGTTCGAACCAGCGACCTTCTTGCTGTGAGGCGACAGCACTACCTACTGCGCCACTGCCTCGCCATATGAACTTGTTTGCCATATGTAATTTGCATATATGCATTTGCATGTTTTCTCTACAGGATTTCACCCTAACACTTTGCTTTGTATTTTGAGCAGGTATCGACAAAGCGAGCACAAGCGTGGTGCCAGAGTAAGAACAACATTCCCTATTTTGAGACCAGCGCCAAAGAAGCCATTAATGTGGAACAGGCCTTCCAGACCATCGCTCGCAATGCGCTTAAACAGGTAGAAGAACATCCTAGAACTGTTATTGTTGTTGTTGACGAAAGAGAGTAAGTAATACAGTGTTTGAATGACATACAGTTGAAGTCAGAATTCATTATTAGCCCTCCTGTGAAAGTCTTTCAAACATTTCCCAAATGATGTTTTACAGAGCAAGGACATTTTCACAGTATGTCTGATAATATTTTTTCTTCTGGAGAAAGTCTCATTTGTTTTATTTTAGCTAGAATGAAGGCAATTTTTAACTTTTTAAAAACCATTTTAAGGTCAATATTATTATCTCCTTTAAGCTATATTTTTATTTGATTGTTTACAGAACAAACCACTGTTATACAATGACTTTCTTAGGCCATGTCTACACTAAAGCCTAATTTATACTTCTGCGTCAAGTGACCGGCGTAACCCACGGCGCAGGCAACGCGCGTGGCTATGCATTTATACTTCTGCTGCTGTCTCTGTTGGTCTGCATTAACACTTCCGAAACGCTAGTTGGCAGTGAGGTGTAAATCTTCCTCTGTGTCGAGTTTCTTCGCTGCAATTTTGCTTTTCCTGAACACTTCCTGGATGTACAAGTGGCTCAAACTCGCTCATTTTGAAGCAGGAACCGGCGGACGTGCAACAACTTTAACTATGAGGTAAACGCAAAACAAAACTTTCCATCCGGAGCTCCTTCATGGGACTCCACACTTGTAAACAATCGCTCGCGCCATTCGCGCGGCTCTCGGTTCCGCCCCGACTCGTCAGCGGTACCAAGCCGACCAATCACAGAGCTTGCGTTACGCGTTGTTGCGATGTGTAGTTACATTTTTTGAGAGGTGCACGTCAGTGCTATGCGAAGGGCTATGCGTCAGCGACGTAGCATACGCCGGTGTTTGGCGCAGAAGTATAAATCAGCCTTAATCCGGATAAATTTGAAAACGGGGTTTTCCTCTAAAAGCGCATCACGTCCACACTGTCGTTTCTATTAGTTTTCCAAAACTTTGTCTTCCACACTGAAACGACTACAAATGCTTTCAACCTGTACTGCGCATGCGTGAAACGTAAGACGCTTCGGCAAGCGTCATTACCGCCTGACGTTTATTTTCTTTCCGGCTCTTTGAAACGTTGCGGCAAAATGTCAAGGAAATGCACAGAGTTTTTTAAATGGACTGATAATGAAGTAGAGTTGCTTCTTCGAGTAACACATGAATACAAAGTTGCAAAAGAGAGTGAAAATGTAGACTGGGAGACGTGCCAAAACAAATACGCCGATAAACTGGACCGCTTTAAAGAACAGTATCCTGCTGATGACGCTGCTTACCCTCGCAGTAAGGACCTCACCAAAATCATGATCACAACAAAATTAAAGTAAACAAATTAGTAACATGACTGTGTCACATGACAAAAAAACGCATCATCGTTTTCGAAAGTCTCCATTTTCACAGTCTACACTACGACACGAAAACAGCGTTTTCAAATTTATCCACTTTGGAGACCGTTTTCAGAAAGATATGTTTTTGTTTCCTAAAAACGCCTCTCAGTGTGAACGGAAAGGCAAAGCGGAGACAAAAATATGCGTTTTTAAATGAAAACGCATAAGTGTGGACATGGCCTTAATTTACCTAGTTAAGCCTTTAAATGTCACTTTAAGCTGAATACTAGCATCTTGAAAAAATCTAGTCATGATGGCAAAGATAAAAGAAATCAGTTATTAGAGATGAGTTATTAAAACTATTATGATTAGAAATGTGTTGAAAACACTCTTCTCTCCGTTCAACAGAAATTAGGGACAAAAATAAACAGGGGGGCTAATAATTCTGACTTCAACTTTAGATGAGTAATAAAGGTTATCATCATTAACTAATTTATTGTTTCATAAGATGTTTAGTGACTTTAGTGCTTGCGTAAACACTGAAATTAAATAAACTTTTAGGAGTCGGTGGACAAATATGATTTCCCGGACGAGATCAAACTAGGAAACGACAGACCCATGTCTAACGGTGACGGCTGCAGCTGCTGAAGGAAAACAATGAAGCTGTGGAGGGACGAGAAACAGCCAACATGAGAAAGGGAAAGATCCAGGCCAGTCTTTCCTAAAGCTCCCTTTAACTCCTTTGAAAACTGCAGGGTATCAAATGCCACGTGTGACTATTGAACATCTATTTTCTTGCTGAACTCCAAGTTACGTGGAAGAAGTATGGAGGAGCAGGAAGAGCTGTATATCCTCTGACAAGTCCTACTATTACTATAGCTGACAAGTCCTACTATCACTACAGCTGTCCAAGTATTTCTGTCACTACTCCTGCTGTCAGATTGTGTTTATTTTCTCTGAAAATCCAGCCTGATCTCATAAAGAAACGTAACTATTTTATGTACTGTCAGACAAGTGGCTAATTCTACTAAGATTACTTTAAGGCAAGCAATTTTACTCAGCGGCCATCTTTGAAATGCCTCTTAAGCAGTTCTGTTTGAATGTGGAAACATTAAATTCTCCAAAACTGTTTGCCAAGTGACTAATTTGTACGAATTCATAAAATTTTATTAGTATAAAAATCTAACATTATTAAAGAGTGGCCTGCCCCCAACCCTAACCTTAACCCTACTAAAATTTCTTTAAGGCAAGTCATTTTACATGGCGGCCATCTTTAAAATGCCTCTCGGGCAGTTCTGTTTGAATGTGGAAACATCGAATTCTCCAAAACTGTTTTTCAAATGGCTAATTTGTATAAATTCATATGATTTTGTTAATATTAAAATGTAACATTTTTAAAGAGTGGCCAGCCCCGAACCCTTACTTCAATCCTACTAAGATTCCTTTAAGGCACGTAATTTTACTTGGTGGCCATCTTTGAAATGCATCTCGGGCAGTTTTGTTTGAATGGGGAAACATCAAATTCTTCAAAACAGTTTGCCAAGTGACTAATTTGTATAAATACACATGATTTTATTAGTATGAAAAGGTTACATTTTTGACAAGTGGCCTGCCCCCAACCCTAACCTTAACCCTACTAAAATTCCTTTCAAGGAAACTAACTTCACTCTGCGGCCATCTTTGAAACGCCTCTCGGGCAATTTTGTTTGAATGTGGAAACACCAAATTCTCCAAAACTGTTTGTTAAGTGACTAATTTGTATAAATTCATACGATTTTATTAGTATAAAAATTTAACATTTTTAAAGAGTGGCCTGCCCCCAACCCTAATGCACCATTCACACGGGGCTTCAGCGTCAACGCTTGACAGAGGGCGTGTCTGAAGTTGAGGCTGACGCAATCATCATAGCAGCGTCAGCCAATGAAATTAGTCATCAATAGGCCACTGTCTGAGCTGGTGTATTTGCATACATCGATCTGATTGGTTGACACTTCCGTGGGCGCTTGAAAAGTTGAGCTAGTCCCAACTTCTGTAGCGAGCAACGCCTCTGAAGCGGTGCCGACGGATCCACAATGCAGTTCGGCAATGCCTGACATCACCCATTCAAAGTAAATGGGAAGCGTTAAAGCTGACGCCGCGTGTGAATGGGGCGTAACACTTACCCTACTAAAATTCATTTAAGGCAAGTAATTTTACTCGGCGGCCATCTTTGAAACGCCTCCTGGGCAAGTCTGTTTAAATGAGGAAACTTCAAATTCTCCAAAGCTGTTTGCCGAGGGACTAGTTTGTATGAATTTATTAGTATAAAGAAAGTAACATTATTGAAGAGTGGCCTCCCCCCAAACCTAACCTTAACCGTACTAAAATTCCTTTAAGGCAAGTAATTTCACTCGGCGGCCATCTTTGAAACGCTTGTTGAGCAGTTCTGTTTGACTGGGGAAACATCAAATTCTCCAAAGCTGTTTGCCAAGCTTACGTTCATATTTGGAATCATGAATAAAATTAAACAACTGTCTCAAATAGTGTTCAAAACACACAAAGTCTGCATGTTTTTATATAATGCGCACTCAAAGGGAAAAAGATCATGACACCAACCTCCTTTATGTCAGTTTCTGTTTACATCTTACACAATATCATCCTCAAAATAATGTCTTGTCTGATTGTTTTGGTCTTCTGAAGTAATTCCCAGCTTATTATTGATGGCAAATCTTCAAAAATGACAGCGGCCTCCTTGTTTACAAGTTTGTGGGTGCTCAAGTAGTCTCCGTCATTGAGATTTGCAGGAATTATACTGTACATTGCATACAGATTACAAAACCAGAGTACATTTGTTTTCAAGTGTAGTTGGTTTGTTTAAAACACAAGATTTTAAGCTTTATGTAGCTTTAATTTTCTTGTCTGTAAGGCAAGTATTCACTGAGATTCCCATTGTAAAAAACGCTGAGTTCCACACAACTCCATGTTGACCCAACACAAATCGATTATGTTAACCTATTTTTTTTTTTTTTTACAGATTTAAGGGGATTGGACATTAAAACACTTAGAAAAATCTTAAGGATTGTGAACTAATTTTATATAAGTAAATTATACAAGAAGCAAAAGTCATATTTTGAGTGCCAGGGGGATTGGTAACTTTGTAAAGAACACGTCTGGACAGATCTCCTCCCCTGAAGAATTTTCAGCCTGTAGTGATCATTGATTGGCTCCTTTACCAGAAGGCGGGGCTTCATTCACCAAATGTTGACATACGTTTTTCCCCCTTCAAAACTATACAAGTGACAAGTCTTGAGTATTCCTACTAAACTGTATGAATGAGATCGTACAAGTTTATCCGAGTTAGCCACTAAATGAAAAAGTTACGAATTGCTGTGAGATTGCGTTGGAAAATGCTAGTTCATTGTGCCTTTATATTTTGTAACTTTTGGTTTTTATTATTGGTGACCAGTTCACTCCTTTGCTAAATGCTTTGTTTTAAAATCAGCTATTATAAATGTAATAGGGCTGGGAAATTGATCAACTAATAAATAAATATTTAAAAACTAGAAAAAAAAAGTATAAACGATTTTTCAGTTATCAATTTTAGAGTAAAATGTTTTTTTTTTTCCAGAATCATGTCAAAATTATGATTTAGAATTATATTGATATTTTGCAAACTTTTAAATGTTTCAGGGGAAAAAAATCTAAATAAATAAACGCACGTACAGTAATTGTTTATTATTGTGAAAATACAAATCATATTTCTTCTGTGTCCAAATTAGGGAAAACACAAGCCTTGTTTTTTAAAAATATATTTTTACAGTATTTTACTTGTTTAAAAATAGGTTTTACATTTTTTTCAATAAGTATAATACGATAAAAATAAGGTTATATTAGTTGATGTATTAACCAACATGAACATCACATTTATTGCAGTATTTATTCATCGTTGTTTACGTTAATGAAAATAAAGTGGTTTGTTTATTCATTCCTTCACTGCTTTGTCCTTTTATTAATCTGGAGTCGCCACAGCGGAATGAACCGCCAACTTAGCCAGCATATCAGCAGATGCCCTTCCAGCTGCAACCCATCACTGGGAAACACCCATACACACTCAATCCCACACATACACTACGGCCAATTTAGCTTACCCAATTCACCCACACCTCATGTCTTTGGACTTGGGGGGGAAACCGGAGCACCTGGAGGAAACCCAACACGTGGAGAACATGCAAACTCCACACAGAAATGCCAACTGACCCAGCCGAGACTCAAACCAGCGACCTTCTTGCTTTGCGGTGACATCGTTACCTACTGCGCCGCCCTCTAAGATTTGCAGATCGCTGGAACACATGCAATATTCTGCCACCATTTAAACTACAACTCCCACCAGGCATCACACACATACACCTGTTCTGGTTCTCCATTGATTACACACACAGCTTGGAGCTGCTCAAGGACTGATTACTCAGACTTTATAGACTGCTCACTTTGTCACGCACATTGCTGAGTCTTGTTTGGTTTATACCCTGTAACATAACGAAGCAATTTCCTGGTTTAGCCTCTCTGTGTTGGACCCTTGCCTTGTTCTTTTGTTTACGTTGTCTGCCACCTGCATTCGCCTATGACCTGACTACGCTTCCGGATTCTCTTGTGTGTACCTGTTTGCTCCTGTGTCTAAGCAGCTATGCCTGCCTGACTGACTACTTAATAAACCTGTGCGTGGATCCTCATCTCCATTGCCAGCATCCTTCAGCCACAACATGCTATTTTGCAGATTTTTGTCTTTGTTAATTGCAGTCTTGGATGTGTCAATGATAAACAACACTATTTGTTTTGAGGCAATCATATTTTTTTATGTAGTGTTAGACTTGAAAACACTCGGGACTATAATAGACAAAAAAAACAGGAATGAAGTGAGTATTTTTATTATACTTCAGTGTTATTAAAACCATCTAGTCACCATCTAGTAAAAAATGGTAAGAGTTAACATTTTTTAAGTCTCTTCAGCCACAAATATTGCATTGTTTTATAGTTACATGGCACTGCGGATAAAACTGCGCATTGAGGACATTTTTGTCCTGAAAAGATTCTGAAACTTTTTTTATACCAAGTGTAAAATTGTTTTTTTAACGGAAGTGAGGATGAATTAAAGGTGCAGGATGTAAGTTTGACACCCAGTGGTTGAACTAGGTATTGCATTCCTGGATCAAAACACACTCAAGCGCAGGTTGCCAGATTGAGGACCAACGTAGCCTGACTATTGAGCCTAAAAGCTCATTTAAATCACGTTCTAAATAAAAGCAACAGCACGCGATAAAAGGAAGATTTACCATAATAAATGGAGTGTTTGTCTTAACCAACACCACGCATTGATATTAGAAACTACATTCTATTTATTATAGCTGAAAAACACTGACAATGATCTCCTCGGGTACACCTCATGTGCTTCATTCAGTGTTAAATGCTAATAACGGGAGTTTGAATGCCATTTTACATCACATTTATTACCATACTACTGAAAGCAGCAGCAGAGAGTTCACCTCCGATCTGGAAATTAAAATAAACCCTTTGAAATTGAACTTCAGAACTGAGACTCAGTTCCAACACATATCAGTGATTCAGCATCTACATTTAATAATGTTAAAGAGGTTTAATATGTATTAATTTGAATATAAATTTACTGGAGTGCAGCGAGTGCACTATTCTGTGCTTCTGAATGGCTGCATTTAAATTTCTGTCATGCTTCGTCTGGTGCAAACAACCAAATTGCTTACCACTGCAAATCTCGTCATGTAGCTTGTTGTTAGGACACGGGGTTACAAAGTAACCTGCTCACCTAATGTTTACGTTCCTAATATTTACATTATTAATCTTGTGTGGGTTTAAAGTCCCTGGCGTCTGGCTGAGATCAGGACCTTTTATTACGCTTGGCTAGCTAATGCGATCTAGGAGGGGGTAGAAATCAGGGGTCGTGCGATTTACTTCCAGAAGGAAGTTGAAATTGGGGGCACGTAATTAGAGCTGTAAAGCTTAACTTGGGTGATTCTGGGTGAAAAATAATCGAATCTGCCGAAGACGTCCATTAGATTAATAGGTACCGGAAAAGTCTAAAGTTATGGGTGGGGTTGGGGAAGGGGGGGGGGGGTGTTGATCACCAGAATGCGGAAGTCTTAAAGTCAAAATTACAAAATATGACACACCAGTGCACTGTTCTTTTTGCTGTTTTCATGTTTTTATATTATTTGTTTCTATTTTATTTATACTTGTCTCTTTTATTCCTGTTTATGTAAAGCACACTGAATTGCCACCTCATGTGGAACTCTGAATCTGCGTCGCATTTCGGAGTCTGCTACTGTCCACCAGAGGTTGCATTTCGGTCACGGACGCATGGAGAGCCTTTCTGAATGAATGAAATACGCTCAAGGCAACCCGGGGATGCTGAAATATAATTGGCTAAACTGGTATTGGGCAGGTTAAAAGAACCAAAACAAAGACAGACGTTCCGGCACGTAACTCACATTTTCAAAGCAGAATATCTGACTTCAGCATTGGTTTTCAGATAAGAATGTTCACTTAGCATGTTTCTCAAACATCTGCAAACATATTATGGTGTTTTTATGCTTTAAGAGAGTCAAAACTTACATACAGCACCTTTAATAAAGCTCCAATAAAACACGTGCCTGAGCCAGAATGTATGCAATTAGCACTGACAGGCAAAATAAAACACAAATGTTGAAACGCACAAAAAAAAAAAGTCCAAAAAGTCACGTGACTGATGGATTTGGTTTAAATAAGATCATTTGAGCTGATCACGAACATGTTTTATTATTAGCATTAAACATTTTGCACAGGATATTTACAAAGTTGCACTAAAAGCAGCAATGCTTTCCAATGGTAAACCTGGTAACCTCTTGAACACCAGAGAACATCAGCCCGGTCTGCGATGCTGCATTTGTCTTCCTAAAAGTCCTCATGAAACACATCCTCCGCTGTGGCCTTGATTTTCATGAGCAACAGTGTTTCCATCGGTTTTAGTCCATATATGACGTATCCATGACCTCTGTCTCAGGATGAAGCAGACGGCTGGCCAGACGCTCAATGTCGTCCAGACTGAGCTGTCTGAGAGAGCGCTCATAATCCTGAACACAACACAAATCAACAAATTCACCGTGGCTCTGTTTATTCAATATAAATGTGTGAAGTCTAAAGCCTGGCTCACACTGTGCCATTTTTAATAATAAATTATTGAGCAAAAAGTCTTATTTAATGTTTTATTAACCCTCGTGTGCTGTTGGGGATGTTTTCATCCACTCTTGGGGGATTTTGAGTTTTAATTTGCCCTCAACTTTCTCTATATTTCAGCAAATGGAATGATTTTTGGTGGCAAATCTTATTTTGACCTGTGTTTTGGAAAATTGCTTTGAAAGTTTTTAAAAAACTAAACAAAACAAAAAAAAGAAGAATAATTTATTTCCAACAAGTTCTACACACAATACCCCGTAAAGACAATGTGAAAAAAAGAGTTTTTGAAAATGTATTTATTAAATGTTATTAATAAATATTTATGAATATTTATCAGTATTCACAGCCTTTGGCGTAAAGCTCTAAATTGAGCTCAGGTCCATTCGGTTTCCACTGATCATTCTTGAGATGTTTCAGCAGCTTCATTGGAGTTCACCTGTGGTAAACTCAGCTGATTGGACGTGATTTGAAAAGGCGTATACCTGTCTATTTAAGGCCCCAGGGTTGACAGTGCATCAAAGCACAAACCAAGCATGAAGACAAAGGAATTGTCTGTAGACCTCCGAGACAGGATTGTCTTGAGGCACAAGGCTGGGGAAGGTTACAGAAACATTTCTGCGGCTCTGAAAGTTCCAATGAGCACAGCGGCCTCCATCATCCGTAAGTGAAAGAGGTTTGGAACCACCAGGACTCTTCCATAGAGCTGGCCGGCCATCTAAGCTGAGTGATTGGGGAGAAGGGCCTTAGTCAGGGAGGTGATCAGTAACCCGATGGTCACTCTGTCTGTGCTCCAGTATTCTTTTGTGGGGAGAGGAGAACCTTACAGTAGGACAACCATCTGTGCAGCAATCCACCAATCAGGCCTGTATGGTAGAGCGGCCAGACAGAAAACACTCCCCGCCTGGAATTTGCCAAAAGGCATCTGAAGGACTCTCAGACCATAACAAACTAAATTCTCTGGTCTGATGAGACTAATATTGAACTCTTTGGAGTGAATGCCAGGCGTTACGTTTGGAGAAAACCAGGCAGAGCTCATCACCAGGTTAACACCATCCCTACAGTGAAGCATGGTGGTGGCAGCAACATGCTGTGGGGATGTTTTTCAGCAGCAGGAACTGGAAGACTAGTCAGGATAGAGGGAAAGATGAAGGCAGCAATGTACAGAGACTGAATGAAAACCTGCTTCAGAGTGCTCTTGACCTCAGACTGGGTCGACGGTTCATCTTCCAGCAGGATAATGACACAAAGCACACCGCCAAAATATCAATGTAGTGATATTCCCACAACAACTCAGTGAATCTCCTTGAGTGGCCCAGCCAGAGCCCAGACGTAAATCCTATTGAACATCTTTGAAGAGATCTGAAAATGTCTGTACTCCATCGCTTCCCATCCAACCTGATAGAGCTTGAGAGGTACTGCAAAGAGGAATGGGCAAAAATTCCCAAAGACAAGTGTGCCAAGCTTGTGGCATCATATTTAGAAAGACTAGAGGCTGTAATCGCTGCCAAAGGTGCATCAACAAAATATTGAGCAAAGGCTGTGAATACTGATGTACATGAGATTTTTCAGCTTTTTTATTTTTTATTAACTATTTCAAAAACTCTTTTTTCACATTGTCATTATGGGATATTGTGTGTAGAATGTTGAGGAAATAAATTAATTTAATCCATTTTGGCCTGTAACATAAAGAGATGAGGAAAAAGTAAAGCACTATGATGGACTATATGGCGTCAGGACTTTGCAATCAAAACTGTCATTATAATGGAAGTCAATGGTGCAAAACATAACGAAAAAGTAGTCAATTTGAACAACACACAAGGGGTTAATTAATAGCATGAATTATACATTGAAATAAAGTGTGAGCATAATTGTGGAGTAATTGTATCTTGGTCTTGAACAAACCTTAATAAGTTGCTCCTGCACTTTTGCAGCATCGGCTGGACTGAAATGTTTGGCCAGGACCGTTGACAGTAGCTGCCACACACCACTGCCTCCTTTATCATTATTAGCGCTGCTGGTTCCCACAGCGCCGCTGCTCCGTTCGCCCGCCGGACGCACCACCAGATTCAGCTTGGCCTCTGGACCGATGGAGTAATCACTCAACCTGTGCTCATCTGAAAACAGCAAAAACAACCATCACAAGGATGCACACAACACACCTCATGCACACAGATAATGACTGGAATGCTGCCTCGACACCTCAGAAATACATGGCAGGGGGAAATCAAAATAAATAAAAAAAAGTGTTAGAATGCTATCTTAAAAGGAAGTGAAAAGCTCTTTAAATACTTCAGAAATCCAACACTAACTCTTTAATATATCGAATAAGGAAACACAGAAATAAAGATATGAAAATATCTCTTTATAATCTTTGCTCAAACAGAATTTCAGTCATTCATTAAATGTCCTTCGGCTTAATGCCTGATCATCAGGACCCGGTTTTTAAAAAAAATCCACTAGGATTTTGGATAAGGGATTGGATCAAATCTTGAAAATGGGTTTTTCAAAAGAAAACTAGATCGGACTAGATCACGTAATGCAAACTTGGCTTTGATCCGGATCAAACCTTTAAGTTTGGGGTTTTCAGACCTTTTTTGTAGGATTTGGATCACTTTGATCCAAAAAAAAAATCAGGATTAAACTAATCCCATCAGAAGGGTGGATTCTGCGTGGATTTCATGCCTAAAATGTAATGAAAAACTTACTAAATGTATCAAATAATATTATATTTGGATCATGCAGTATCTTACAAGATATCCTATTTATTCATAAGGTTTTAATTGTATTTGTTCATCCGTGAGCCTACAGTGATTAGGTAGACTTTAACGTATTCAGCCTTTCAGTATAGGCCTACAGCAAAGTAGAAAGAGTTTGGCCTCATAAAATAATCCCCCAAACAGCTGTCAAAATTTACCAAAAACAATCCATTTTGTTCTGTCACTAATTGATTTATATATTCATCACAATGGAAAATATTTTTCGTTTTAGAATATTTATTGGTGATGGATGCAATGATTACAGAATAACCAAAACAATGCAAAGAATGGCAATCACTGATTTTTTTAAATCACTTTCAACAATTGCAAAAAGAGACTGAAAGGGCAGAAGCACAGCTTCGTCTGGCAGAGGAACAACTGACTCTGACCAAACTGCAGCAAACCAAGGCCAGACTTGAAATCCGCCTCCTAAAGGCTTTGCTCAGACAAGCTTCTCTCTCCACATCTGAAGTCTGAAATGATTGTGGAGTTTTTGACATTAAGTCTTTTTTTAAATTCAATACATCTATATTTGGAACTTGTTATAAATATCCTCAATGTACAGTGTTTGTGTTGTAGGTCTCAGATGAGCGGACTGCTGGAAAAGAATGGGCTGGGGTTTTTCTTTTTCTTTTTTTTCTTTTGTGTTTTCATTTCAAATAAATAAAGTTATATTGACCCCACACTGGCTATGCTTGTTGCTCTTTACATATCTATAGTTCTGCATTGTAATTTCCTATCCTGTTTGAGAACTGGTTATTCAGATTTAGAGATCCTGAAAAGATCCTATCCGGATCAGATTGATCCAATCCAATGTTGCTTTGAAAAACTGGCTCAAAAAGTAAGCTGGATTCCGTGATCACGGATTGTAAAAACAGGATTACTAAATCAGGATCAATTTTATCCTGATTAAACCTTTCGAAAAACCGGGCCCAGGAGGAAACCAACTCCAATGCAGGGAGAACATGCAAACTTCACACAGAAATGCCAATTGGCCCAGCGACCTTTTTGCTTTGACGTGAGAGTGCTAACCACTGAGCCACCGTGTCGCCCTGCGATAAATGTTTTGATATAGTTTTAAGTCCTAAAATTTACCACAACACTTACTGTTTCTATAGCCAAACTGCAGCTGTAGTGATGTGAAAAAAATTGCTGAAATAGTTTTTAAACACGGCCCTGGCATACCACTGCTCTGCATATTTTGCATGTATGCCATTTAACAAACAATTTTGGAAAACCAGCTTGTTAGAAAAGCACACCAAGATTGAACCAGTGTAAGATCAATATGTTCTTTACATAGTGTTCAGTGTACTGCTGGAGAGGTATTATGAACTTTATTTTACCCCTAGGAGGAGAACGAAAAAGAACTGTCAGTGTTTCTGAATTTTGTTTTTTTTCTGTCGGTAAACAGCGAAGCTATAAAAACGCAAGAGTACATTCTGTAGCTTTAGCAATGCTGAGGCTGTCAAATACCTGCTAAATAATGCATTTCACATCAACATTTCAGCCAGTGAGTTTTTTGCTGAAAAATAAACATGGATATCTGAGGCTAGAAGTAAACTGAAAAATAATAATAATAATAATAATGGTCACACTTTATTTTGATGGTCCATTTGACCGCAGAAGTATAAATGCACAGCTCTGCGCGTTGCATGCGCCGTGGGTTACGCCGGTCACTTGACGCAGAAGTATAAACCAGGCTTAACAGTCTACATACAATCTAATGAAAATTAAGCCTGGTTTATACTTCTGCGTCAAGTGACCGGCGTAACCCACGGCGCATGCAACGCGCAGAGCTGTGCATTTATACTTCTGTACTTTCTGTTAACAATCGCTTCATGACGCAGAAGTATAAATCAACCTTAAGTTGGCATGTAGATGCAATGTAACTTCAATTCAACAAACAGACCATCAGAATAAAGTGTGACCATAATAATTTAATACTTTTCACACAGTAACAATACACAAATTAGGGCTGCACAATATATCGTTCCAGCATCGATATCGCAATGTGATCATTCACAATAGTCACGAATATGCAATATTGAGTTTATATTATATTTTATCATTTACACGTGTTTTTGAGGCCTGTGACTGTATGATTTTAAAAGCATTCAGGAAACAGAAATTGTACTGTTTTTAAACTTTAATAATGATTAATTATTATTTTTAATATTCAATTACTGTACCTGATTAATGCTAGACTCAGAAAACATTAAAAACACTGTTTAATTCAACTGTATATTTTACCCTGCTATATTTATCTATGCTTGTGGATGGTTTCTTAGATGCTATGCTTTATACAAAATCAACCTAAAAATAGCAATTCTTTATAAACAGAGATATTCAAGTCTTCTGGTGAAATTGCATTAATATTGCAAAATATATTGGAGAATAACAAACGTCACAATGCTAGATTTAGGGTTCCTATTTGCAGGACAAATAGAACCAGAAATTCTTTTATAATGGTGGCCATTAGGTCATTAAATGAGTCCAGGGGGGAGGAATATTTTTTTAATGTGTACATGGAACTTCGCCTGTGTTATGGTACCTTGTTGCAATTTTAGTTTCCCTAACGGGAAAATAAAGCTGAGTCTGAGATTTTTCCAATATCATGCAAACCTAACACAAATGTTTCAAATGTACACCTTTAAATGACAAACACATGCTTACAGTTTAACAATAAAAAGACTTATTATTTTACCTGCAAGAGCTTTTCCTTTATATAACAGTCTCTGCTGACTTGCAGGGATGTTTAAACGCTCCGATACCAACTCTTTTACTGTAGATACCTTCTCATTTTCTGTCACCTGTGAATAAACAGAGGATATCTGCTGAAAATGTCCCATGAATAAAGGAACATCTAAAAGTATTTTAAATGAATAATACTTATGCATCTATATTTACAAATAGAAGAAGAACTACCCTGTATTCATGTATACAGATATTTGTCAAACTAATTCCATGACTTTTCCAAAACTTTTTTGTTTTTCCAAAACTTTTTCAGGCCTGGAAAATACCATGTCAAAATTCCATGACTTTTCCAGGTTTTATTAACCCTGTATTTGACTGTGAACAACGTACTTTGATAGTCGTTTCCCTGTTTAGAATTTGCAAAGAATGATTTTCTGAAATGTCATTATTAAGGAGAAAGTCAGAATGTGCGAATAAATAAGCAACTTCACCTCAATAGATCACAAAAACACAGAACACTAGAAAGATGAATAAACAACATCACAAATATAATACAAACTACTTCAATTTGTAATAATAACAAGATAAAATCATAATAAATTAACACACCTGCTATAACACTAATAATAAGCTAATAATAACACCAAATGAATACTACAGAAGTATAATAATAAAATAATTTTTGGGTAACACTTTACAATAAGGTTTATTAGTTAATGCATTTACTAACATGAACAACACATGTTCAGCATTTATTAACCATAATTAAACATTTACTAATGTATTATTAACATCCTAGTCCATGCTTGTTACCATTAGTTAATTCAACATGAGTTAACATTAACAATGAACGACTGTATTTTCATTAACTAATGTTAACTAACATAAACAAATATAGTACTAAATGTATTATTTATTGTTTGTTCATGTTTTAAATGCACTAATTAACATTAATTAACGAACCTTAATGTAAAGTTTGACCAATTATTGAATGGCACACCAACTGATTACCATATCTGTTACAGCATCATTCAATAACAAAACCGGTGAACTTTCTACTTAGACATTATGTTTTATTTACTACATTATTTACCAAAGCTAGTGAAAAAAATAAATAAATAAATCGACACATTGAGGTAAAGTTGGTTTTGTATTCGCACATTTATTCAGTGACAACTTGTGACACGCTCCCTATATTATTTACCATGTTACTTTGAATATTTGACTGAAATCACATGTAAATATGACTTCACAGTCAATTAAATAGTGCTAATGTTGTTTTGAACAATGAAGTACTTTGATAGTCATTGACTGATAATGAGTTTCCAGTTATGAATTTGCAAAAAATACTTTCTGAAGTTATATTATTAAGGAGAAAGTCAAAATGAGCGAATATAAAACCAACTTCACCTCAATAAAAAAAAAACAGTAAACAAGTTAAACTTCCTGTGATATCAAACTGAAAACCCCTCCTATCCCTGATTCCAAATAGCCTAAAAACTTATAGTAAATGATTTGTGCATTTAACTATAATACATATTACAAGGTGTCTAAAGTTATATTTCCATTGAGATAAAGTTGGTTTTATATTTGCACATTCATTCAGTGACAACTTGTGACAAGCTCCCTATTTTATTCACCATGGTATTTTAAAATATTCAGTCTAAAATCGCACGTAAATAATACTTCAAAACAACATTAGCACTACTAAATTGACTGTAAACAGCGTTTCACTTTGATAGTCATTGGCTGCTAATATGATTTCACCATTTATAATCTGCAAATAACACTTTTCCTAACATTATTAAGGGAAAAGTCGAAATATGTGAATATAAAACCCAACTTTACCTCAATAACCTGACACTTAGGTAATCTTATAGAGGTAACGTTGGTTGTATATTGGGATATTCAGACTTTCTCCTTAATAATGTAATTTCAGAAAAGTATTGTTTACAAAATTGTAAATAGGGAATTCATATTAGCAGCAAATGACTATCAAAGTACAACATTGTTCACAGTGAATTACATAGTGCCAATGTTGTATTGAAGTAATCCTTGCATGCTAATTCACACTCAATATTCAACTTAGCGTGGTAAACAATATATGGGCCAATAAAGGAACGAATGTGTAACTATAAAACCCACTTTACCTCAGTGGTAATGTTAGGTTACTTTAATGTCGAAAACAGAATATTAGCATATAAAGCACCATACTCTCGTCTAATTACCTTCAGGGGGGGTTCATTGTTCTATTGTTTACAGCAGGCTCATTTTAACAATGATGAACAAATCTGCAGTAACGTTACACTGCTATGCTAACGAACTGTTAGCATAGCCACATTACTGCCTCATAACACCACACGAATCTCAGACTTACCTGAACATTACATTCTTTTCCTTGAAGCGGCTTCACTGTGAGAATCATTTTTACATATATAAAAAATTAAATACTAAATAAGCAATAAATAGTTGTCTCGTTGAACATTCGTAAACTAGCAGCCGATGTTTCCCACGGACATGACGTCAATGTCTCGCTACTGCGCATGCGCTGTTGGAGCCTCATCCGTTTATAAACTAAACAAAACCGAGAGTGCAGAAACTTCCGTGAAAATTACAGACGTGTGTTATATATGTAAATATATTAAATTACTGTGTATCTATGAATATATCAGCGTTGAACTTCGCTACCTTTATATGCTTTATTTTTATTTTATTTTTTTATTTTTTTATTAGCTTCAAGAAACTGTATAATACAACTTAAAATACAGTAAAGGATAACAGTTCTTTTAAACAATAATCACATTACATACACAAGATAAAGAGTAAAACCAAAACACAGTACATAAAAAAAGAATAGTAAAAAAATTCTAATTGCTCAAGAAAGAAGCACATTTCTTATATTCAATTAATCTAAGAGATTTAATTAAATGTTCTATTTCACATAGGAAGTCAATAAAAATTTAATTTTTTTAAGGAACCTCTGTTTGTGAAAGTAGAATTTCCCAGCAAGTATAAGAAAATTCACAGTGGCTTCTAACGCCTTGTTTTGGTTTTCAAAATAACAAATAACATCCTTAAGGTACAAATTACCACTCATATTAACCTTGGAAAAACAATAAGAACTTAAATCATCCCCAAACAGTGATGATACATTGCAAGAAAAAAGTAAGTGACAAATGTCTTCGCAGTCATTCTTACAAAATGTGCAAATATCAGTAACATCACAATATTTAGATAAAAGTGCATTACATGGGTAAATATTGTGCAAAAGTTTAAAGTGCACCTCTTTCATTGTATTAGGAATACAGAATTTATATGGTAATAACCATGTTTTTCTCCATTGAATATTAACAATTATGGAACCCCAAAAAAACTTTCCTCTAGGAGTGATTGCGTTATGTGACTGGGACACTTAACGAATAAACTTATTATTGCATTCTTTACTAAGAATAGATTTTCCTCCTTGGTGTAATTGTAACAATTGTTTGGAACCTGCCTCATAACTAAGAGCTGCTTTCATCAGACATAGTAATCAGCTAGGTATAGCCTTTATAATTGACTTGAATTCCATATAGTGAACAGGGAATTGATACATGTTCATAAAACTCTCATAAGTTAAAAGATCCCCGTTACTGTTAAAAAGATCAGAAACAAAAATAATGTCTTTGTTAAACCATTTATCCCAGAAAAAAGATTTATTATTTATCTTAATGTCCACATTATTCCATAGAATGGTTTTGTGGGGTGAACATATGCTTTATCAAATTTGATATTTTCCCCTCATGATGTAACTGTAGCAAAGGTGTAAAAAAATACTTACAGATAATGTCTACTTAATAAGTACTTATACATTGTTTATGTGTATCAAAAACAGGTTTACCTTGATTAGTAAACCCAAAATCGACACATTGGGGTAAAAATTGGTTTTATATTTGCACATTCGAACTTGTGACACGCTCCCTATATTGTTTACCAGGGTAACTATATTCGGTCTGAAATAACATGCAAGTAGGCTATGACTTCAGTTCAAAACAACATTAGCACAGTTTTTATTGACTGCGAACAATGTTGTAATTTGATAGCGATTGGCTGGGATTTCACTATTTAGAATTAGCAAACAGTACTTTTCTGAAACTATATGTTAAGGGTGTATGGGTGAAAGTTATATCTAAAGCTGAAAACTGTAAAACTTGCCTAAAAAAACGTTCAACTTCAGTGCAATTTCAGAAAGGTGCAAATTCCATACATACACTTTCTCAAGTATTCTAGGCAGGGCAAGTTTATTTATAAAGCACATATCATACAAATGTTAATTCAAAGTGCTTTACATAAACAAGAATTAAAGAAACGAAAATAAAAATGATTAAAATAATTAAAACAGATTAAAATGTGTTAAAACAGGTCATAAAATAATGGAAAAGACAAAATAGTGCGAATCGTGCTCATTCAGTAAAGGCACAGCTAAACAGATGTGTTTTCAGTCTTGATTTGAACGTGCCTAATGTTGGAGCACATCTGATCTTTTCTGGAAGCTAAATCCAGCAGCGGGGGGTGCAGTAGCTAAAGGCGGAGTTACTCAACTCTTGGAATTTCAAATTTATTTGACCCTAATGATCTGAGTGATGTTTATTCTCAGTGAGTTATATCATTTATATCTGATCTTTGTATTTAGTGAGCATATCTGTAATGTATTGAGCTCCCACACTGTAAAAAAATGCTTTTCTTACTTAGATTTTTTGTCTTGTTTCTAGTCCAAATATCTACAAATTCTTAAATTAAGAAGCATTTTCATCAATCGAAAAACAAGATTATTTTGCTTACCCCATTGGCAGATTATTTTGCTTGATTTGAGGAAAAACTCACATCATTTTGGCATAATATTTCTTAAAACAAGACAATATGTTTTGCTTGTCTAGAAGTGCTTCTTAATTAAAGAATTTGTAGATATTTGGACTAGAAACAAAGACAAAAAATCAAAGTAAAAAAAGCATTTTTTTGCAGTGTAGGTCATTTAGGGAGTTATAGACAAGTAATACCTTAAAATCTATTCTGAATGTAATTAGGAGCCAGTGTAAAGACTTAAGGACAGGTTTGATGTGCTCTACACCCCTAAATAAAAGTTTATTTATACAAAAAGTAACTTTTATCCTGCCAGTAAATCTATTAAAGGTAAAGAGGAAGTTACTGTTGCATACAGTATGCAGTATAGAAATAGAAACAGGTGAATTGGTAGGCTAAATTGTCCGTAGTTTATGAGTGTGTGTGTGGATGTTTCCCAGAGATAGGTTGCAGCTGGAAGGGCATCCTCTGCGTAAAAACTTGCTGGATAAGTTGGCGGTTCATTCCGCTGTGGCGACTCCGTATTAATAAAAGTACTAAGCCGACAAGAAAACGAATGAATGAATTATAAATCGATAGAATGATCAATGGGAAAGTCCCATTAATTTAGCTGTACCAGTGAGTGTCTGTGTGCTTGTGTGCTGAAAATTATTCATTTGTTTATTTTCCTTCGGCTTAGTCTCTTTCTTCATCAGTGGTCGCTAACTTATCCAGCATGTTTTACACAGCAGATGCCCTTCCAGCTGCAACCCAATACTGGAAAACATCCATACACACTCATACACTTCGGCCCATTAAGTTTAACCAATTCACCTATAGCGCATGTGTTTGGACCAGAGCACCCGGAGGAAACCCACGCCAGTACGGGAGAAGATGCAAACTCCACGCAGAAACTGGTCCGGCCTGGACTCGAACCAGCGACCTTCTTGCTGTGAAGCGACAGTGCTAACCATTGTGTTGAAAATTAAAGACACGTATTTAAGATGGAAAAGGTTTATTTAAATGAATTACAAAACATTATACAGTCAGTGATGATAACACACCATAGACAGAAATTAGCTTTTTAAAACGTGGAGTTATTTAAAACAAAATATCAGTGCCTGCTCGAACATTCAGGCTACTGAAACATTGCAAACAAATTAAACAAGAATCATCATGAAAGGCGATCACTTCAAATTTATCACATTATTAATTTTATTTAAGATACATTTTAATACAAAGAGGATTTAATGTGCTAGAAGTGCTTATGTTGTGAAGTCTAAGGCAAGAAATTCAACCCCCCAAAGCTTTTAGAAATTGCTGTCATGATATAAACCAAAGGCATATTGCGAATGCGTCTAATAAACACCTTCCCTATGATATACTGAAGAAAATCATACACACCTAAAGAAGTTAACAAGGATATTGATACGATTGTAATTTGCTCTTCATCCTGTAAGTAAACACTGTAATCGAATTATGGTCTAAACATAAGGCAGCATGTCCTACACCAGAAGTGTCCAGTGCTGGTTAGGGAGTGTTTAATTAGTGTTGAAATAAACTCTGCAGGACGCTGGCCTTGCAGGAGCAGATACTGCTGTCCTAATCCGTGAAGCAGCTTTCAATCCTGCTCCTAGAGGGTAAAAGTGTCCCACAGAGTCTACATCCAATCCACATGTCTGATTAAACACACCTCAACCAGCTAATCAAAGCCTTCGGAAAAACAAGAAGCTCCGGCTGTGACGTTTTCTCTCAAGTAGAAATTGCTACCACTTGAAACACACTCTATGTAGCATGAATGTATGAAGTATTAATAACCCTTTCCACATGCAAGTTTTTTTATTATGACCGTTATTTAAAATGCATCGCTTTAATTTTCCCATGGCGACAGGTCTAGTTTATCATATTACACACGGCAGTCTTAATGATTTACTTATATCGTGTTTTCTTTTTTCCCTTTTCCGAAAACATTGACAAACATTCTGATTATATTGTGCAATATCTGATATTTTAATTCTCAAATATGCGTGAGAACATTGTCTTTTAAGCATGAAGTGTTTAGTGTATGCTCCCATCATGTTTAGTCTATGCTGCTGATATCAGAGCTGCTGGATTTACAACATGTTATTTCATAATTTTCTTTAGAAATACATGAAACTAAGATTCACTGGGAGAGAAACAGTATGCATCTTATGTGAATGTCTGAAAGTGAATTATATCGTGCAATACGTGCTTTCTTATGTCAATAAAGCATGTTGTCCAGCTATATTTTGAAAACCATTATTATTGCCGTCTCAATAGACCTCAGTTTGTATTTTACAAACCATAAATGTTGTTTTGCTAGTATTTATGTGTATTTGAATGTCTGAAAGTGAATTATATTGTGAAATATCTGATATTTCGATTCTCAAATAAGCATAAGAGCATGTATTTTGTGTTTTGAACATGTTAAAAATGATCATTTTTTTTGATGTATGACTGGTGATGGATGGTGCAATGTTTAATCTACGCTACTGATATCAGAGCTGCTGGATTTACAACATGTTAATTCATCATTTTCTTCCAAAATACATGAAACTGAGATTCACTGGGAGAGAAACAGTATGCATTTTACGTCAATAAAGCACACTAGGTCACTATGTGGTAGTATTTATGTGTATATAAATGTCCGAAAGCAAATTATATTGCGAAATATATAATATTTCGATCCTCAAATAGGCAAAATAACATGTATTTCGTGTTTTAAACATGTTAGAAGGTATAATTTTATTTGATTAGACGAGAATTGACGCCATCATGTTTAATTTATGCTGATATCAGAGCTGCTGGATTTACAACATGTTAATTTATCAATTTCTTCCGAAATACATGAAACTAAGATTCACTGTGAGAGAAACAGTATGCATCTTACGTCAATAAAGCACACTAAGTTGTTATGTGGTAGTATTTATGTGTATATAAATGTCCGAATATATACATATAATAAATATATAATATTTCGATCCTCAAATAGAGATAATAACATGTATTTCATGTTATAATCATGTTAATAATGATCAATTTATTTGATGTAAGACTAGTGATGAGCGCCATCATGTTTAGTCTACACTGCAGATATCAGAGCTGCTGGATTTACAACATGCTAATTCATCATCATCTTCTAAAATACATGAAACTAAGATTTACTGGGAGAGGAACAGTGCACATCTTACGTCAATAAAGCACAATGTCCAAATATATTTAATTGCAATTACATCATAAGTGTTGTTTTGCTAGTATTTATGTATATTTGAATGTGGAAAGGGAATTATATTGTGCAATATCTGATATTTCAATTCTCAAATATGCATAATAACATGTATTTTGTGTTTTAAACATGTTAAAAATGATAATTTTAATTGATATAAGACTGGTGATGAGCGCCATCATATTTAATCTATGCTGCTGATATCAAAGCTGCTGGATTTACAACATGTTAATTTATCATCTTCTTCCGAAATACATAAAACTAAGTATTACTGGGAGAGGAACAGTGTGCATCTTGCATCAATAAAGCACATCGTCAAGTTATATTTAAAAATGATTATCATTGCCGTCTCCATAGACATCAGTGTGCATTTTACAAACCATAAATGTTGTTTTGCTAGTATTTATGTGCATTTGAATGCCTGAAAGTGAATTATATTGTGCAAAATTTGATATTTCAATTCTCAAATATGCATAAGAGCATGTATTTTGTGTTTTGAACATGTTAAAAATGATCATTTTATTTGATGTATGACTGGTGATAGATGCTGCAATGTTTAATCTGCGCTGCTGATATCAGAGCTGCTGGATTTACAACATGCTAATTCATCATCTTCTTCAGAAACACATGAAAATACATCCTGCGTCCTGTGTGTCATGTGTGAAAGGGTTAATGTAATCTGGTTGTACATGTTGTCGTCATTTTTTTCTTTCTTCTTTTGTTGTATACTCTTTTCCACCTACTATACGGATGAACGTGATTTTTGGATGCTGCTTCTAGTCAGATTGGAGCCGGATCTGCAAGATTGTTGCCCTCCAGGAGCAGGCCTGGATGACTCAAAAATTGCACGGTGAATTTAAAGCAGGAGCAGCTTGGAGAATTATGGAGAATTGTTGAGTGATGTTGATCTTTGGTTTTCATTAATCTGTAAAAAGCAAAATACATTTAGCAAATGGTGACATTAACAGCAGCTTACAATCATATGATAATAACTGAAACATTTTAACCAAAATCATTCTCCAGTATAAGCTAATATTCACAAATATTCAATCGTTTTTCTTCAAAATTAGTGAAGATATCAGTACTTACTGTTGTGTGTTCACATGTCAGGCTCTACAAGACAGAAAACAGATCATTAAGATTCATTAAAGATAATTTCATTGATGTCATTTAATTATTCATAATTTCCTTTGTGAAACTGTTGGCTGTCAATCAAGAAATAACTAAGTATACAACAAACTTTAGTCATAAAATTCAAAGTAAAATTATATACATATCAGTGTTTCCTCTAGGATTTTTTCCAGCTGTGGAGGCAGGCCTTTTTTACATAGATCTACCAACAATATGATACTTTAAATATTGTCATATTGCACAGCCCCTACTAGAAAGTGTGTGACTGTGAAGTCAAAATAGACAATAGACTCTCATTTGTAAGTCGCTTTGGATAAAAGCATCTGCTAAATGATTAAATGTAAATGTAGAAAAATATGCTGCAAAAATTGAGAAATACTAAAACAATTCTTAAATAATCCAACATTAGACTTCTGATATCATTATATATTATATGCAGAAACAAAAATAGGATAGAACTAATCAAGAACTAAGTGTCTTATTTTAAAAAACACGAGTTAAAGAACTAATAATAGTTCTTACCCCATGTGTAGGTCTTAGTCTCTGTGAGGTGACGGACTTGGCAGGTGTACACCTCTCCAGGCCGGGGCTTGAAAGCAGCAAACTTTGTCAGGTGGAAAAACCAACCCTGTTCGAAGGCCAGATCTGTCTGTGTGGTTTTCTCGATCGGCTGTCCATTTTTGAGGAGCTCGATGGTGATGTCAGGAGGGTGAAATCCACTGACATAGCAGATCAGCGTGTTGTCTTTGTCATATTCACCAGGGTTGCGACTGTACACTTGGACTTTTGGGGGAGCTAGAGATAACACACAAAGAAAAGGTCATTATTTTGATATCTGAATAACTAATTCAATCTTGTAGACGTGTTTGTTTTTACGTTCATGTCTTATTTATTTGTATTAATTGGGGTAAATTTGGTTTTGTATTCGCACATTTAAACTTTCTCCTTAGTAATATAATTTTATTTAGGTATTCTAAATAGGAAAAATACACAATCACGATCACAATCAATTAAATAGTGCTAATGTTGTTTTGAAGTTGTGCTTGCATGCGATTTCAGACATAATATTCTACATGGCGTGGTAAACAATATAGGGAGCGTGTCACAAGTTGTCACCGAATGAATGTGCGAATATAAAACCAACTTTACCTCAATGTGTCGATTTTGTGTTCACAAACCATGTTAAATATTGTGGTAAAAGACATGAATAATGTCTAAATAGAAAGCCAGTTTATTACTAGTATTATTACTGGTGTGTTAATTTAGTGTAATTTTTGTATTATTATATTATTGTATTATTTTATTCTATTATTTTATTATTTATTATTGTATTATTGTATTATTTTGTATTATTATTTTTATAAGTTGAAGTAGTTTGTATTATATTGTATTATTTTTGTTGTCAACGAATATGTGTTGATTTTGGGTTCACAAACCGTGGTAAATAATGTGGTAAAAGACATAATGTCTGAATAGAAAGCTAGTTTATTATTAGTGTCGTTACTGATGTGTTAATTTAGTGTAATTTTATATTACTATTATTTTTATAAGTTGAAGTAGTTGAACTACAGTAAGTTGAGTAGTTTGTATTATATTTGTTGTCACTGAATAAATGTGCGAATATGTGTCGATTTTGGGTTCACCAAACCATGGTAAACCTGTTTTTGATACACATAAATAATGTCTAAGTGGAAAGCTCACAGGTTTTGTTACTGAATGACGCTGGATCAGTTGCACGACAAAAAAATCAACAACTTTACTTCAATGTATTATTATGTTTAGTTGAACCATTATTATAGTAGTCTTTTAAACCCAAAACCCTTTGTTATATAGATTTATTGATGTTCGGTTAATATAGGAAAACCTCATTTTGAAAGATGTGTGTTTTCAGTTTCACAGATTCAGTCTCTTCAGCACATTAAAAAAAGAAAGAAAACACACATCTAGATTTTATTAACCCTATCAGAATGTTTAATTTAAGTTTTGATCTAATAGTTTGTCATTAAGCAGGCCCGTAGCCGGGGGGGGGGGTTCGGAAGACCCACCCCTCATTGACAAACGTCTAGAATTTGTCCCGTTCATGAGCACATTTGTCCTAATTTGACTGCTACACCATCATAAATAGTGATAATATCCTATTGAAAAAGGCTTTAAGGCCAAGCGGACTCCTGATGTGACTTCAGTTAATCAGTTTAAACTAATGCAAACAATTATTTTTCAAGAGTTTCAAGAAAACATCTGATATAAGTGAGGTCATCGTTCGCTACTGTATTGTTTTTAAATCGAGAAAACATCTGACAAATAACTTTTATTCTATAAATCTCCGACCTTATTCTTGAAAGAAAACATGACCAATAAAAAAATGTGAAGCATTTTTCTAGAAAGGCTAGAAAAAAATGTGAAGCTCTAAATTATTATTATTAGTGGTAATAATAGTATTATTATGTTTTAGTTTTTATTATTAAAATTGTCAAATTCTAACTAAGGAAAGTTATATATGCTGCCTAATTAATTACACTAGGCTACAGTTTTTAATTAAAACTTTTTTCTAATGATATAAATGATAGGAGAAAACACTTAACGTGATGTTTTTCACTTTATTTGTGGAATTGGGACTCATTATTTTTACAGTAGTTAAGGTTAATTACAAAAAAAAAAACTTTGACAGCAATTTAGATTTCTCTGGTTGATGTTTAGGTACATTTAGCCTATTTTTAAGTTAAGTGTTTTAGAATGTCCCAAAAATAGTGCTTAAAATATCACCTAAATTCAGTATTTAAATTTCATAATTAAATAGAAAATGAGGCGAATACCTACAAAAAGTCCAAAACCATATTTTCCACCAGGCTGGCTATGAGCCAGTTAAATAGATGTTTTTATATTCGGGTATTCAGACTTTCTCCTTAATAATGTAATTTCAGAAAAGTATTGTTTACAAATTCTAAATATGGAAATCATATTAGCAGTAAATGACTATCAAAGTACAACATTGTTCACAGTGAATTAGACTAATGTTAATGTAGTGTTAATGTTGTTTTTTGTTTTTGTTTTGTTATTAACAAGAACCAGCATGTACAGTTTTCTTATACAATACAATCACTTTACATTTCCTAACAAGAATGAAATAAGTGAGAAAAAAAGAAATTAAAGGAGAAGAGAAGAGAAAGAAAAACAAAAAAACTGAGGAGAGGGTACATAAATATCAAATTACATACAAATATATAACGCACATTTTCCAATTTTAGTTATTAACAAGAGTTATTAATGCACTTTTTCTAAAGGAAATGCATGTATGCTAACATTTTATGTAAAAATGTTAAAGGAGGAGCATATATTAATTGTTTTAATTGCTTTTCTATTTTAAGACTTGGAAATCACTTTCATATACATTCGAATCTCTTTTTTTAGCACCATGAAGAGAGGTTTGCTTTTTTAAAACTTGTATTTATGTATGTGAAACTTACATAATAATAAAATAAAGTTTATAATAAAACCAGCATCTATTAAAGAGCGATCCTTAACATAAAACCCAAAATCACATGTTTATAAGACAAGGAAAAGGATTTTAAAATATTATGAGCAATAAAAGCTTCAACATTGATCCAAAAAAGTCGAGTTTATTGGCAAGACCAAATGTAGTGTTAATGTTGTTTAGAAGTCATACTTGCATGCTAATTCCGATCGAATATTCAAAGTAACAGGGTCAACAATATAGACACTGCTAAATGGACGAATGTGAATATAAAGCCAGCTTTACCTCTATGTCTGTTAAGTATTGCTTCACAGTACAACTCGGCTACCAAACATCATAATGTGTCCTGTAAAACGAGTTCTACAGCGTGTGTGTTTTCCCCCAATAAGTGAAAGCGAAAGTAAAAATGTTAAGGCCATTTGAGGCAAACAAACATGCCTAAAACATGTTTGATTGGTCCATGATACATAAATTCTAACGACCTTTCGACGTTTTT
This sequence comes from Danio rerio, assembly GCF_052040795.2. Lineage (NCBI taxonomy): Eukaryota > Metazoa > Chordata > Actinopteri > Cypriniformes > Danionidae > Danio > Danio rerio. The sequence continues at coordinate 58,389,173 of NC_141028.1, read as the reverse complement.
GGTATCTCCGCAGGTTTTTAACCATTAAAAATACTACATTCGTCGTATTCTACACGTTCACTGGAAGTACGTCATAACATATTTACGCAGAAAATAATAATAATTATTTAAATTATCGACGTATTCAAACGCATTATGTCTATTTTGAGTAATAAATCCCTGAATTACAAAACATTTATTATAATAGCTGTGCGATTATAAATCGATTAGTAAACAGACTGACTAACATAGACGCTTCATACTTACTTTCTTTAGCCAGACAGCTGGCGTTTAGAAAGACAAGAGCGACCACGGCGAGCTTAAACCACATGTTTTCACAGTTATGTCCCAAAACTTGTGTTATTTTGTTCCTCAGTCCGACGACTTCAATGGCCTCCTACTTTCTCTCTGACAGAATAACACAATGCAGCAAGACGGAAGAGTAGGACTACATACGGGGCACCTCAGGAAACTCCGCCCGCGTTATTTATTTAACCAATCAAATGTGTTCTTCTCTGTTGCTGGGTCAGTTTGGCGCTCTCAAGTTTGTGGTCACTTGTATTGTATGGGCTTATTAATGAGTCTTTATTTGTTTTATACAAACTGCTCTCATAATAATAAAATCACGTTTGTTTTTTTGTTAAACAAAGCAAGTGGATGCAGCTTCACGCAATAATTAATGTACAAAGTTCATTCTATGATGGCCTCCATGACTGTTTTGTCCAAAGTCCTAAGTGTTGCATTAAACCCGCCCGTCAAGCCTGTTCCAAGACTGTATTTTAATTGACAACACAAAGAAAATGCGAAATTATACAATAATATATACAAAACATAAGCCAGAGTGTATACAAAACATTAGTAAAATAATAATCTGAAATTCTTGAAAAATGTTATTATTTTTATATTATTATATTATTATTATTATTATTATTATTATTATTATTATTATTATTATCATTGTTATTAATATTATCATTATTATTATTACTATTATTATTATCATTGTTATTACTATTATCATTATTATTATCATCATTGCTATTATTATTAGTATCATTATTATTATTATTATTATGTTCTAATTTTTATTATTCCAATGGAGAAATTCTGACTAAGGAAAGTTGAATGTGCTGGCCAGTTTATTTGCCTAATAAATGACAATAGGCTGCAGTTTTTAACTAAAAATTTTAATGACTGCTATTTTTTTCTAATGATTTATTGTGTATTAAATTTGTATTTTAAAAAATCCAGCTAATCCAGCTAAAAGTAGTGCTGAAAATGTCACTAAAATGCAGTGTTTAAATCTCATAATTAAATAGAAAACGAGACGAATAACCCAAAGGTTATTTTTTGAGGAAAAAAAGAAGTACTTCACCTGGCTGGCAACTGGCCTGTCACAAAGATCAATCTACAGGTTATTTAGTGCAATAACACATATGTTTGCAATGTCTGAGTTTTTCAATTTAGAAGTAAATAAGGTTTCTAGGAACGAAAGTAACCCTGTTATTTATGTCCCACTGCTAATGGACAAATCTCATTTTTTGCTTCCACATCCAAATTTTCAGTGTTTTGGTTCAGATGTTTTATAAAAATGAATGCAAATTGCAAATAATAATAAAAAAAAACATTCTACATTTTTAGAAAGTTGTATTGTGGAGTTGCCTTCAAAACATTTGATGGAGTTAATATTTATTATGAAAATGCTGTTTAATTTATTTTTTATTTTTTGCAAAAGTAAAGGACAAAATATGCTTGCATTTAACATTAACAAGGTCTTAGTCAGATATATTTTAAATAAACAGCAATAAGCCAGTGAAAAAGAGCAGCTCAGTGGTTAGCACTGTCGCCTCACTGTCGCGCCATAGGTGAATTGAGTAAACTGAATTAGCCATGTGTGAGCAGGAATGACTGTGTATGGGTGTTTCCCAATACAGGGTTGCAGCTGGTAGGACATCTGCTGCGTAAAACATATGCTGGATAAGTTAGCGGTTCCTTCTGCTGTGGCGTCCCCTGATGAATAAAGAAAAATGAATGAATGAATGAATGAATGAATTCTCTAATAAATGTATTGTTCATTATTTATTGGCGTTAGTAAATACATTAATGGAAGCTTGTTGAAAAGCATTACCAACATGTTTGATTATAATTATTTTATCCAGTTAAAGAAAAATGTTGCGTGCACGCTTTATTTACATTTTGCTTATGCTACATATTTTCGACATAATATATTCATTGAAACTTTATTACAACCGAGATTGGATGTATAATGAAAATGAAAGTGTATTTTGTGTCATCGATTTATTCAGCTCGTCCAGTCTAAATAATGTGGAGAATATCATTACCTGTAAATGTAGGCTATGCATTAGAATGAGCTCTGCCCACTCTCTCTCTCTCTCTCTCTCTCTCCCTCTCTCTCTCTCTCACACACACACACACACACACACACACACACATCTCGGCGCGTGCTGCGAGGAGACATGATTCAAATTCACACTGTGGATTTCTCCAGTACTCCAAAAGCTGACCAGCTGCATCCTTCTACAAGAGAATCGCCACAAAATCCCCATCTTTTATCGCATTATCCAGGTAACTGTCGTCTTCACATAAAAATAAAAACAAAAGTGGCTTAATCTATTTGCTTGTACGTTAATATGAGCAACAATAGACTCTTTAACTTTGCCGTTAATTTCGCATCCATTGAATTGTTCACTTAACGACGTTTAATCGCTGGCTTGCTTTCTATGTAAATGTCCTCTCGGTGTCCCCATATCCAGGGGCTCATGGGGACCCTCAGAGATCTTCAATTCGCACTTCAGCTGAAGATTGAGGAGTTACGGCAGAGAGATGCTCTTATCGACGAGCTGGAGTTGGAGCTGGACGCTAAGGATGATCTGATCCGCCGCCTGCAGGGGGAGCTCGACCGGCTACGGCTCTCCTCCGCTCCTGGAGTCTCTACAGCCACTGCTGGTATGGATCAAGGTGTTTCATTGCTCATTTTTTAGGTCACAAAAAGGTTTTGACTGGTAATATAAACTGAAAAAATAATTATTAAATTTGCTAAATGGTTTAAGGTACAGTTGAGGCCCTCCTTTTTTATTTTATTTCAGCTAAAATAAAAGCATTTTTTTAAAATAACCATTTTAAGGTCAATTTTATTCACCCCCTTAAGCAATGTAATAATTTTTGATTGCAGAACAAACCATTGTTATAAAATAATTTGGCTAATCATACTAACTTGCGGAGTTAGTTACCCTATTTAAGCCTTTAAATGTCACTTTAAGCTGAAATTAGTGTCTTGGAAAATATGCAAAAGGCAGCCTGCAGGTTAATGATGTCGTAACTATCATACGACCCCAAACAGCGGCACCTTAGTGAATGTAAGAAATTCGAATAATTAATATTAATGAATATTACACCTGATCAATGAAAATCAGATGATTCACTGCATTAATCAATCTGACATAACTTGATCAGAAATCTAAAAAGGGGAGAAAAAGATTAAGCCAGCAATAGAAAGTACTACTATGGTTAAGAATCTTGCAGATAGCAGTCCAACCGCACTAACATAATAGTGCCGTTGTGGTCCAGTGATCAGCACGTTGTGTTATAACACTGCCGACCTGTGTTCAAACCTCACCTGAGTAGTTTTTTTATTTTTATTGTTAAGACATATAATACTTTTAGGGTTGTTGAACATTTGAAGTTCTAAAGCAGCTGTTATCTTGAAAAAGACGTGATAGTGTCATTAGAAACGAAATTGAAAATTGTGTTACTTTAATATAGTTAGTCAATGAGGTGGGTCAGTCAGTGGGGAGTCCCACTCCGGCCCTGGACGACGCTCACAGAGCAGTATAAAGTCCTCATCAATATACTGGGGCATTAGGACCCACACAGACCACAGGTTGAGTGCCCCCTGCTGGTCTCACTAACACCACCTCCGGCAGCAACCTAGCTTTCCCATGTGGTCTCCCATCCAGGTACTGACCATTTAAATAGTTTGCAGCTACTTCTTGAGAATTCAAAAATTTAGTCGCACGAAAATCTTTTATCTCTTGGATAAAAAGTGCCCATCAAAAATGAACTAAAGTGCCCCCTGAACTTCATTTTGCAATTGGCTACTCAACCCCCCAAAAACGTTTTTCAGATCTTTCTGCACATTCACCTTGGAAAGTGTCTGCAAGGTCCTGAATGTAGTCACCGGACTACATGTACCACAATGTTTTACACCGCACACCTGAATCCTATTAACTGGACTCACACAGCACCTTAAATCCCTTACTTTCAAAAATGTAGTAAATTCAATGAATCATTTTTATTTCAGTGTAGTGCTGCTCAGCATAAATGAGTAAAACATTTTTTCTCTCTAGAATGTTTTACAATATGTGTGCTTAAACACTTGATTAGTCAGTACACTGAAAGAAATTCATTTTTTAAACAATGAAGTAAATTACATGTGTACCATTATGTGTTAAGTCTGTGAAAACATTGTTTTGGTATTTGAAGCAAAGAAAACACTTTCCACTTTTTAGTACATCTCTATCCTGTAAACATAATTTAATAACACAGAAAAATTCCTATAATTTCAATAACAATTCAACAATAAATGGGTGACAAGGTGGCTCAGTGGTTAGCAGTTGCCTCACAGCAAGAAGGTCGCTAGTTCCAGTCACAGCTGGGCCAGTTGGCATTTCTGTGTAGAGTTTGCATGTTCTCCCCGTGTTGGTGTGGGTTTCCTCCGGGTGCTCCGGTTTCCCCCACAGTCCAAACACATAGGCTGTAGGGGAATTGGGTTAACAAAATTAGCCATAGTGAGTGTGAATAAGTGTGTATGGATGTTTCCCAGTACTGGGTTGCAGCTGGAAGGGCATCCACTGTGTAAAACTTATGCCGGAATAGTTGGTGGTTGGCAGGGCCGGAGCAAGCTGAACTGCCGCTCTAGGCAAAGGACGATCACGCCGCCCTCAACCCGAAAGTGAAAACGGTAATGACCGGTTGTCAAAATGAAAGGGGGGGTGTATGGGGTGCTGGGTCGCAGATATAACTGAGGGCGCGGGTGTTGAGGGAGGTGTTGCGGACGCCGTCCTCTCTATTCTGCCGCCCTAGGCGCGGATATAATTGAGGCAGCGGGGGGTGAGGGAGGTGTCGCCTAGGTCGCCTCTATGGATGTGCCCAGTGGCATATCGCAAAACGCAGAGGCCCCCCTGCAGGGATCACTGACGGGGCCCCCAGTTGGGGGGAGGGTGTGAGCGGGGCAACGCAGGGAAGCGATCACAAATTGAGGAGCGGGGAAGGAAGGCGGGGTGGAGCAACAACACGGGGAAGCTTTCGCAAACTCAAGAGCGATCACAAACTGAAAGCGGCGAGAGCGTCAAAGTAGCCAGAAGTCATTCATTTTTAATGAGAACCGGCGGCGAGGAACAGCGCGGCGCGTCTTCTCCTGTGTGGGCGTAGAGGAGAGTTGAAATCAAGTCAACTTTATGGTATGAGCTATGACGCGGTTCGGCGGCCAGCAATCAGAATGAAGTAGTCCACTGTTTGAGAGGAGTTCAGAGAACACAGACCTGTGAACTTTGGTCCGACCACAGTTGTTCCCAAGAGTTTGATTATTGCAGTTGCCGGATTTTCAATTACTGAAAATCGTGACGACGACGACAGGCTCGTCCGCTACGCCACTGGATGCGCCGGCCCTGGAGGTTGGCAACACCTGATAAATAAAGGGACTAAGCCAAAGGAAAATTAATAAATGAATGAATTCACCAGTATATTGTGAATGTTAGCATATAGCTTTCAAGTACACCTGATTCATTATTGTCACGTCATGATTCAAATCATCACAAAGGTATAATACATTTTAGTACTTTAAAGTAAAAAGAAAACTAAAGTGGAACCGATATTTCTTTTTTTAATTTTATTTATTTATTTATTAATTTTTTATTGAGCATATATACATTATACAATTTCAATCAACAATATAAAAAAGGCTCAAATATTTTTGTTTGAATATACATACAAAACAAAGCAGAAAAGACAAAGTGGAAGTAGAATACAATTTTGTAACAAGAAGTACAATAAGAGTTTATATATAAAAAATGGAAGAAAATGCGTGTTTATACAGATACTGATTGTAAGAAGTCTATGAAGGGTTGCCAAATATTATAAAAACTTGAGAGATTGTCCTTCAACAGATATCTAATTCTTTCTAAATGTAAAGTATTGGAGAGATCTCGAAGCCACATTTTGTCAGTAGGTATCGTTGGTCCTTTCCATGACATCAAAAGTAATTTTTTTGCAGTAATAAGAGAGTAGGAAATGAACCGCTGTTGAGCTGAAGTAAATTTTCTAAATAACTCTGATGTGCCAAGAATAATCAACAATGGTTCAGGTGGAACCGATATTTCTGACTCCACTTGAAGTGCACAAGTCAGTCTACACTCTATCAAATCTGACCTTCTTTATTTACATTACTCATTATACATTATATGTGAATCATTCAACCTTAATCATATTGTTAATACACACGAATACAAATATACATCTGTCTTCAATCCAGAATGCAATGCTCACTTTTCACAATTCGTTCAGCTGTGCATAGATAACATTGTGCGTTGGGTCAGTGAGTGTAGGCGGTCTTTTGTGCCTGTTAAAATGCAGTTGAGCCACACTACAAAATCAAGCAGATGAACATGCTTTTCAAAGCGTTCGAGAAAAGAACAAGCTCATATGTTTGGATTGAGATCTGCTTACCGTGGAGGCCATTTGAGATAGCGAACTCAGTGTCATGTTCAAGAAACAATTGATGATTTGAGCTTTGCGGCATGGTGTGTTCTCCTGCTGAAAGTAGCATCACAAGAAGTCATACAGTCTGTGGTCATACAGGATTGGACACGGTGAGCAACAATACACTACCTGACTAAAGCCTAGTCGCCTATTCAAGTTTTAGGAACAACAAATAATAACTTGACCTCTAGTTGATCATTTGGTATCAGAAGTGGCTTATATAAAAGGCAAAGGCCTCTAGATGACGCTTATTTGACCAAAATAAAATATGATGATGCCTTGATTTTTAATGATTTAATTAGGACAGTAAGCTCTGACTTTGCTCAGACAAAAGTCTCATCACTGAACAGAAATAATGTCCAGTATCGAATATAAAGTCCTGCTGCAGTGGAGACAGAATGAATATTGTGACTCCATCATGAGCTTGGAGGACTGCATCCATACATCTTTGACATGACTCAAATCACTGATTAATAAAGTCATCTAGAATGGCAAAGAAAGCGTTCATGCAGGACTTCCAGAGTTCATCAAGATTCTTTGGCTTCATCATCAATGCCTCCTTCTTCATCTTACCACAGACATGCTTAATAATGTTCATATCTGGTGACTGGGCTGGCCAATCCTGGAGCAGCTTGACCTTCTTTGCTTTCAGGAGCTTTGATGTGGAGGCTGAAGTATGAGGAGCGCTATCCTGCTGGAGAATTGTCCCTCTCCTGTGGTTTGTAATGTAATGGGCAGCACAAATGTCTTGATACCTCAGGCTGTTGATGTTGCTAAACACTCTGCAGATCTCTCGCACGCCCTCATACTGAATGTAACCCCAAACCATGATTTTTCCTTCACCAAACTTTTCGATTTCTATGAGAATCTTGCCTCCGTGCAGGTTCCAGTGGGTCTTCTGCAGTATTTGTGATGATTGGGATGCAAATCAACAGAGGATTCAGAAAAATGAGTGACCTCCTGCCACTTTTCCAAATAATCAACTAGAAGTCAAGTTATTATTTGTTGATCTTACAACTAAGATCGATGGCAAGACTTTTGTCAGGCAGCGTATATGACAGGGTAAAAAGTGACAGGTAAGAATATGTGAAATTATATACTGAATAACTTATTTTTGTTTGTGTAAATTAACTATAAAACGATGATGTTACTTGCAATGTCAAATCAATTAATCTATTAATGACCTATTGTTAAATCAATGTGGTTTAAATGACAGAAGTATGGCCATGTTGGTTTCAAAAGCAATCATGGCTATCTTTACTAATATGATTTGTGATAGTCTTTTATGATTAATTCATATTATGATTTAAAAGTGGTTAATTCAGTATTGATTCTCAAAAGCCGTTTTTTGGGGGGTTCTCTTTTCTGACAACTTATTATTTGCATGTGAAATTAAAAGGTGTGTTTTTGTTTACCAGAAAATAAAAGATTAATATACAGGTGTAACGAAATAAGGTTCCGAAACCGCCTACTACTCAGTAGGTACTGCATTTGAATTTAAATGTACTACTCGGCCGTTAGAAAAGTGCGTTCTATAGACCTTTTCTTGGAACGCAAAATTACCCATGATGCTTTGCGTGTATGCGCAAGGAGAATGCGAAGACCTTCCGGTCGGCAGTTGATGCGTGTAAACAGTCACATTTGGACAGCTTTGAAACGATAGTTTAATCTACTTTACCTGCTTTTATCCTCTTTGAACTAATACTGTTGTCCATCAGCAGCATCTCCTGGACTGATCATGTAAAGAATTGCGATCTAATAGGATGGAAAACAGCTGCTGTGAGACGTTTCCCCCTCGTTGTCAGACGGCATCTTCTGCAGTTTAAATGAAGCCTCGTCATCGCTAAAGTCAACAGTTTGTCTTTATTTCAAATATATAACCAGCCCAAACAAATGTATTTCACCAAAATGTTTGACACACACACGTAGCCTGTACTGTGCCGCTGACACACTGATTTAATAACTGTGACAACGTGAAAATATAGGCTAGAGTCATTTCGAAATGACAGAAAAACACAAACCGTGGTAAAAACACAACACACGAAATAAAACACAAACGGCTCGCGATTAGAATGAACAGCAAATCAGCAGCAGAGGATCAATAACAGACTTTTATTGGTCATTTTTGTAAATTGCACGACTTTCATACCTGTTAAGTTTCATGCCAGTACTCTGGTTTGCTCTCTCTCTCTCTCTCTCTCTCTCTCTCTCTCTCTGTGTGTGTGTGTGTGTGTGTGTGTGTGTGTGTGTGTGTGTGTGTGTGCGTGTGTGTTAAAGAGCTGCTGAACTAACAGCTGACAGGCCGGGAACGCACACACCCACTGTATTTCTGACGGCAGACACGTGAACTAGGAGAACGTTTTTCTCGTATTTCTGACGTGCTTGAACCACATGTGACAGATTATAACGGCTTTAACAGACACATTTCTAAGTTGTGTGTCACAAAAACACTCTGTTATTCATTAAAAACGTCATTGAAACCCATTTTCGGAGCGCAAATTACCAGTTAAACACGCTGTAAACGGAAGTTTTTAGCATTCTATCGGAAGACGCTGGTCGCTATGGCGCCCTCCATGCAGCAGGCATGAAAAAGGTCTATACAGTATGAACGTGAAAAGTATGAATGGAATTTGGACGTACTACATCCGCCATTTTGTCATAGTCACGTGACCTACCTGTGTCAATTGCGTCGCTTTACTCCCATTCATGAATTCTCTCGCGGAGCATTATGGGATAGCGCAGCATGCATGCGATACGCACTCCAGAATCTCGCCAGAAGTAGTAAGTCATCCGGGTACTCACATACTGATTTTCGAATTCTATGAATTCGGACATACTACTCGGCTCGCATAATGATTTTAGCGTACTATATAGTATGGAAGTATGCGGTTTTGGATGCAGCCCATGACTGTTTCCCAATATGCGTTCTTCAGCAATCTTGCGTTCTCATGTTCTTATGTAAGATCATCATCAACTGCCAAAGTTCAGTTCCAGTACTCAAGACCTCAAGACTGGAGGACGAGGGAATTCTTGATTTCGAAGATGCATCGATGCAGACTTGAGCGCAAAACTAGCTTGAGAATTCCCAGAAGTCATTGCAGCTGAGTAAAGCAGGTGTAGAACGCAGCATTTTATTTAGATGTATTATTAAAGTTCAGATATATAACTTATTTGTCTCAGGAGTTTCCCTAAATGAGACGGCGAATATAAACATTACCATAAAAAATCTTTATAAAGGCATGAACATGGTGGTGGGTGTTTATTTGCTGAAATTCGTATCAAACTATGCTTTATTTGTATTGTGCGTCGTATATTTGTAAGGTCCTTATGCATAGTATATATTGTGAAAAGGGGAAAAACGATAAATTGTTGTATAAATGCTGTGATGTTTAAATAACGTTCTGTTTAAAATGCGTGAAGGTCATGTGACTATCAGGAAGAACCCAGCATCTCATTTCTCACAGGATGCGTTCTCTTGCGGTTTCCCGAGTTTGTTCTTCAGAGGTAACTGAACAAGACATTTACATTTACATTTAGTCATTTAGCAGACGCTTTTATCCAAAGCGACTTACAAATGAGGACAAGGAAGCAATTTACACTACTATAAGAGCAACAATGAATAAGTGCTGTAGGCAAGTTTCAGGTCTGTAAAGTCTAAGAAAGAAAGTATTAGTAATTTTTTTTTTTTGAGTACAGTTAGTGGTATATCCAGAGGCAATTGCAGATTAGGAAGTGAACGAGAACACAAGCCCGTTCTCAGCATTCTTGGAATTGAGAAACACCCCATGCATGTGTGTGAATGTGGTGCTTATATGTGATTCAGTAATGTCTTGCAGCTCTGAATGTAATCAAAGTCCGCATCATGAGTTGCAGGCGTGTGTATGTAAAGAGATCAAGGGATTGTGGGAGGTGTAGTCTCGGGGGATAATAGGAGTGCAAGACGAATAGCTGAAGTGCCCTCCGGTGAGTCTTGTGGGGACTCAAGCTCATAACAGCAGCTCTGTGTCTCCTTAATAATTTTCATTAATTCACCATTCGTAAACAATAGAATTTTTTATTTTAAGAGTTTTAAGTTATTTGCAATCGAATACAGAATCGAAACGAGAACTTGCAGTTCAAATCAAATTGGGACGTCTAAATCAAAATCCAGCCGTATAGTGACTCCTCTGAGAGTCAAACTCTGGACACTGAATTTTTAAAGATTTTAAAAATAATGTTAACTGAGTTTTAAATCAGTTGCAAACTTTACAAAACTACAACCCACAGATTCCCAATGGACACAAAGTCAAGGATGAAAGAAGAATGCTTTCATACAAACACAGTAGCACATGAAAAACTTACAAATCTGCCTTTTTTATATGCATCCCACATCAGCGAAACTGCCCAGAGTTCAGAGGTAGCAACCCAATGTTTTTAATCTTATAAAGAAAAACATCTCATTATTCCTCCTAACTGTCAATTCATTTGCATTTAGGTCAACAGCGCGCTTCTTCCCTGAGAGTGAGGCGGAAAACTCTGGTAACAGAACCAGTTACAGTGGAGCCAAAACTCGTCCTACAAAACCAGCCAATCAGCCACAGCAAGAGTCAAGAGTAAGAACTCTTCAGAATTATTATTATTTGTTTTTTTGTCACCTGCTGCTGCATTTCCCCAGTGTAACGCTTCATTTCTGTTTGTTTCAGGTCACAGAGACTAATAGAATCAGCTTTAGCAGAAAATGAGTGCATGAAATATCTGGACCGGGACCAGCTGCAGTGTTTGGTAGATTCTGCCTATCCCACCATGCTCAAACAGGGTGTGTGTCTCTTCCAGGAAGGGGAACATGGAGCCCAGGCTTACATAGTCGAAGGTGAGGGTGTGAATTTTACAATGATAAGAGGGGGTGGGGGGGTACTTACTTTGGCGGTACATATGTTTTACGCAGCGAATGCCCCTTCCAGCTGCAACCCAGTACTGGGAAACACTCATACACTCTCACATTCAAACAGACAGACTCATACACAACGGACAATTTTTATCTTTGGACTATGGGGGAAACTGCAGCACCCGGAGAAAACCTACGAAAACATGAAGAGAGCATGCAAACTCCACACAGAAATACTAACTGGCCCAGCAAGGACTCGAACCAATGACCTTCTTGCTTGTTATTTAAGTTGAAGATCAGAGAAAACTATTTCTCACTATCATAGGGCTGACCCCCCATACATCTTGTTTTGATGTTCCTCAGAGGGGAGCAAGTGTTATTTAGGGGGGGTCAGTCCACCCTAAACCCCCAACAATTCTCGCAACCTAAGAAAGAGGGTCAGAAAAACACACGCTTTCTTTGGACTCATGGTGCATGCTGATTTAGTGTGTTTGAACATTCACGGGTCCCAGTGCTTACATGGTGTTCTTACAACCCAGTGCTCAAAAGTCACTCATTATTAGCCGAGATCCAGTCGTGCCTCCAGGCATATTGTGAATAATTTAATCCTGTGGCTCTTTAATACTCTCTCTGGTTTGCAGTGAGATGTGTTTATGGTACACAATGTTGTTCAATTTGGTTGTAAGTTTACTCAATCCTCAATCCTGTTCTGTATACTACAAAAAAAGCTTTTGTAACTTATACTTCAATTCTTATAGCGAGAAAACATTTCTAGACAAGTTAAAAATATTGTTTTGTTTCCAAAAATACAACACAGGCTCATTCTGAAAACGTAGCCCTATATACATTTCTGGAGATCGCTAATTATGTAGCCAGAAGTACGTATGGTTGCGTTTCGACTTTAAAATGAACGGAACGGGCGTTATGGAGCTGTTTCTTTCACGCTACCAGCTGACCAATTACCTCCATATGGAAGACTTTCCCACTTTTACCAGTTTATGCCCCCGGCCTGTGATGGGAGATGGGGGTATGTGGCGAGGGGGCGTGGCCGAGAGCCGTGGGAACAGAGTGAGGCCACCGCGTAAGTGGATACACCTGCGGTGCGCACCTGCCTCGGATCCCACGAAAGGAGCTCTGGACGATAAAAGGAGGAACGATGGCAGAGGAAGCTGAGAGAGGACCGGGCCCGGACATATTTTACTTTTGCTTTCAGTTTGACGGCAGTCTCCGTGAGGGGCTGCCGTCCACTTGTTTTGGTTTAGACACTGTTATTAATAAATCAGTTAAAAACTCCTACGGTTCTACGGCTCCTTTTTCCCGGCGGCCAAAGGGCTGTGAACTTTATTACAATTAGTTATAACAAAATTCACGCACAACCATCTCTAGGAGTTCTGTGGGCGCAAATGCCTTGTTGATGCCGGAGGTCAGAGGAGAATGGCCAGACTGGTTCCAGCTGATAGAAAGGCAACAGTAACTCAAAAAAACACCCGTTACAACTGAGGTCTGTAGAAGAGCATCTCTGAACACACAACACGTCCAAACTTGAGGCGGACGGGCTACAGCAGCAGAAGAACGCTGCAGGTGCCACTCCTGTCAGCTAAGAACAGGAAACTGAGGGTACAATTCACACAGGCTCACCAAAACTGGACAATAGAAGATTGGAGAAACGTTGCTGATGAGTATTATTTTTTGCTGCGACATTCGGATGGTCGGGTCAGAATTTGTCATCAACAACATGAAAGCATGGATCCGTCCTGCCTTATATCAGAGGTTCAGGCTGCTGGTGGTGGTGTAATGGTGTGGGGAATATTTTCTTAACACACTTTGGGCCCATTAGTACCAATTACGAATCGTGTCAACGCCACAGCCTACCTGAGTATTGCTGCTGACCATGTCCACCCCTTTATGACCACAGTGTACCCATCTTCATATGGCTACTTCCAGCAGGATAACGCACCATGTCATAAAGCACGAATCATCTCAGACTGGTTTCTTGAACATGACAATGAGTTCACTGTACTCAAATGGCCTCCACAGTCACCAGAGCTCAATCCAATAGAGCACCTTTGGGATGTGGTGGAACGGGAGATTCACATCATGGATGTGCAGCCGATAAATCTGCAGCAACTGTGTGATGCTATCACGTCAATATGGAGCAAAATCTCTGAGCAATATTTCCAGTATCTTGTTGAATCTATGCCACAAAGGATTAAGGCAGTTCTGAAGGCAAAAGGGGGTCCAACCTGTTACTAGAAAGGTGTACCTAATAAAGTGGCCGGTAAGTGTATATGGTTTATAGTCACTGAGAAACTGTTAAAAATATGAATGTTCAAAGAGGGTTTACTCAGGTAAGCTACATATCTGAGTAATAAATAAATTACTAGCCAAAAAAAAAAAAATGTGGCTGTTGTTTCAATGCACCTTGACTAAAATCACAAGTGGACTTAAGGCAGTTGTTTAATCTGTTCCTCTCTCAGACTGAGAGACATTAATTAGTATGCACCTCCCATAGTGTTTGCAGGACCAGGCAGGTAGAAAAAAAAAGAAGTGCGAGACTGATCTGCTTCTGGGAAGACAGAGCGAGAAAAAGATTCCCGCTGGTTATGCGAGGTGAAATGAGTTTTCAAGCATCGGTACGTGTCTAAACACCCAATTTAGATGGAGAATAGGTGAGGGATCTATAATCGCCCGTTAAAACATTCATCAATACCTGTGTGTGAGCTGTACGGAGCCAGATTTGTGAGAAGGAGGGGCCGTTTTTGTGATCGTTTTGGGCTCTGAGCATCTCCGTGTCTAATCTGTGACGGGTCAGATCATCTGTCTGTGTGACAGTCACACTGCCGCTCAACACCTGTCACTTCCTGCAACCTTGAGGACTGCGGATGACAAGTGTGTGTGTGTGTGTTGACAGAGGGAAAGCTGGAGGTATCCAGAGCTGGCCAGAGGCTTCACATTATTGAGTCGGGGATGATGTTTGAAGAGCTGGGCCTTATTCATAACCACACCTGCTCCACTACTGTCACAGGTACTGTATTCATTTATACAAACACACACACACACATTGGTTTTGATGGTTTATGAGGACTCTCAATAGGCGTAATGTATTTGATACTGTGAATATAACACTTATTATACGGCCTTGGCCTAACCCTAACCCTAAACCCATCCCTAACAGGAAACATGTGGCAACATTTGAATGTAAAAAAGATCCTGTTAAGTATGGTGTGGTATGCTTGAATTACAAGGACACAATACATGTCCTTATAAACCCCATTGACAATGCTATAGGTCATTCTCATGCCATTATACAGATTTGCTACTTCATAAACCACAAAAGCCAGTACACATACACACACACTTGTATACATGATTTACAGGGACACTCTGTAAATAAATGGTTTTTATATGGCTTTGGCCTACCCCTAACCCAACCTTCACAGGAAACCTGTAGCAAATTTTGCATGTGAAACGACCCTGTAAAATATGATATTTGACAGTTTTGAATTACAAGGACACAATGTATATCCTTATAAACAAGTTTGCCATTGTAACAGATCATACCCATGTCATTATACAAATTTGCAACCCCATAAACCACTAAAACCAGTATACATACGCACACACACTTGTATACATGACTTACAGGGACACTCCATAGACATAATGTATTTGATATTGTAAATAAACACTTATTATATGGCCTTGGCCTACCTATAGACACAACCCTCAGAGGAAACCTGTGAAAATTTTAAATGTGTAAAGACTGTGTTTTAACTGTTTTGAATGTTGAGTAATTGACAATGATAATGTGATACCTAGGTCATAACCATGTGCTCATAAACCACCAAAACCAGTACACACACAAACGCATATACATGGTTTGCAGGGACACTACATAGGTACAATGTATTTTATATTGTAAAAAACGCACGTCATATGGTCTTGGCCTTTCCTACCCCTAAATCAAACATACATGGTTTACAGGGACACTACATAGACATAAATATTTTATATTGTAAAAAATACTTATTATATGGCCTTGGCCTACCCCTAACACTAAGCACAACCCTCACAGGAAACCTGTGACAAATTTCAAAAGTGAAAAGACCCTGTTAGGTATGACTTTTAACAGTTCTAAATTACGAGGACACAAGGCATGCCCTCATAAACCACTGTGCCATTGTAATAAGTCATACCCATGTCATTATACAAATTTTTCACCTCCTAAACCACTAAAACCACTACACACACAGACGTATATACATGGTTTGCAGGGACACTACATAGGTACAATGTATTTTATATTGTAAAAAACGCACGTCATATGGTCTTGGCCTTTCCTACCCCTAAATCAAACACTCACAGGAAACCTGTGGCAATTTTTGAATGTGAAAAGATCCCGTTAGGTATGACTTTTAACAGTTTTGAATTACAGGGACACAAGGCATGCCCTCATAAACCACGGTGCCATTGTAATAAGTCATACCCATGTCATTATACAAATTTGAGACCTCATAAACCACTAAAATCAGTACACAAGTACAGACTTGCATATACATATGGTTTAAAGAGACACTCCATAGGCATAATGTATTTACCAGACACTCTAGTTTTCAACCCAAGCTCATTCTGAAAACGAAGTCCCGCGAACGTTTCTGGAGACAGCGGAATACGTCCCAGGGGGTACGTACGGCCGCGTTTATTTTTTTCAATCGAACGCTGCAGGCCGGTGTGACGACGTTCCCTTTCGCGCTTCCCCTCTGAAACCCGTTTGTCCACTCAGCTCACCTATTACGTTGGCAGGCTCGAGATGCGGAGAGGAGTCGACCTCGAGTACGGGGAAGAGCGGTTCCAGCAATCAGGTAAGACGAAAACAGAATCCCAAAAATTAAGTGAACAAGTTTCGTGACAGGGTGAGAACGCGGTAAAATCTGAAAACGCAGAAGAAAAAAAAAATAGGGGCTTTTATTTTTTTGGACGGCTTTTGTAAACTGTCGCTCGGGTTTAGGGAAGCGGGCGGGCGGGCGGGTGAAGCGGTAAAATTGGTTGGGTTCAGGGAAGGAGGAGGGTCGATCGGCCGATTGGCCGGTCGCGCAGTCAGTCATCCGGTCAGTCGGACAGCGGCCTCCGGTGGGTTCACGCGAGAACAGGGCGGGCGCGGAGAGGCGTCTGAGGTGTGAAAAAGCGCGCAACAGCGGCCTCTCGCAGATTCGCGAAAACAAAAACTGCAGCCGTACGTACCCGCTGGGACGTATTCCGCGGTCTCCAGAAACGTCCACGGGACTACGTTTCCACAATGAGCCTGGGTTGCTAGTTTTTCAATACTCAACTTCGTCCGCGACACCCACCACCAACCTCTGCAAGTCATGTAAAACAAGTAATTGCAAACTGAAATAAATATAATTTGATTAAATAATTTAGATTTGGATGTTTTATTAGATTATTTACATTTTTGTGATTAATTTGCATTTAAATTAAGGCTTTTTGTTGATTTTGCATTGTATTCAGTGATCGTGGAATTGCGAAACACTAGGGAGTCTGATTTTATATTGTAAAAAATTATTTCATATATGACTTTGGCCTACCCCTACCCCTAAACGCAACCCTCACAGGAAACCGCTGGCAAATTTTGAATATGATAAGACCCAGTTAACAGTTTTGAATTACAAGGACACAAAGCATGTCCTCATAAGCTATCTTGAAATTGTAATGCGCAGGTCATGAACATGTCCTCATAAACCACCAAAACCAGTTTACACACTTGTATACATGGCTTCAGCTTACCCCTAACCCTAAATCCAACCCTCATAGGAAAACTGTGGCACATTTTGAATGTGAAAAGTCCTTTAAAGTATGCTTTTAAACCATTATGAATTAAGAGGACAAAAGGCATGTCCTCACAAACCACCACAACATTGTAATTAGGTTACAAGGTCATACCCATGTCATTACACAGTATACAGTATTTGTATTCTGTTGGGATTTACT
The DNA here is from genome assembly GCF_052040795.2 of Danio rerio. Taxonomy (NCBI): domain Eukaryota; kingdom Metazoa; phylum Chordata; class Actinopteri; order Cypriniformes; family Danionidae; genus Danio; species Danio rerio. Next base: position 58,371,565 of record NC_141028.1, on the reverse strand, counting down.
CATCTCACACTAAAGATGTTCAAAAATGAGTGTAGTAGTAGATTTGTAGTTTAGTTACTTGGGATGCTACGCACGTGTCTGAGTAATCAAAGTATCCCTACCTTTAGCTGTCTAAAGCTTTACTGAAGATCAGTAGAAAATCACATCAAAGGAGTCACAAAAATCCACATATACAAGCTCAGCCTACAATACGCCACTCCAGAGTGTGAAAAACACACCGCGTATTGAATGAACAGATCTAAAAAATCCATGCGGCTGTGTATTTTAAATCTCTTTGTGTTTCTTTTCTTATCTCTAATATTGTTTCTTCTAGTCTTATAAAACTACGTCTTTTGACATTCTAGAAACATCTGTAGCTACACACACATACACACACATACACTAATGCATGAACTTGAGTCTTTTGGATGTAAATTTGGGAAATATTAACAATACATTTTAAAGTGATAGTTCACCCAAAAATGGAAATTCTGTTAAAATCTCTCACTTTTATGTAAGTTTTCACTTTTTTATGTGAAAAAGTTTACACCTTTGTTTATCTCTAGAACCGACGCAATCTCACGGCAATTCGTAACTTTTTGATTTAGTGGCTTATTCGTATAAATTCATACAATCTAATTTGTACAATTTAGTTCGATTTGCTCATTACCCAGTGACGGTTGGGTTTAGGGGTGGGGTTGGGTGCCATGCCTCCTTTTTAAACTCGTACATTTTCGTACGACTCATCTTGTACGAATTATTTCGAATTTGCCACAAAACTGACAAAAAGTAAAATACTTACGTTTCCTCCTGAGATCAGGCTGCCAGAACACACAAAAAAATGTATATTTTAGATGAAATCCAAAAGCTTTCTGTCCTTCCAACAATGATCCTGACGCATTAAAAATCCAGAAAGGTGCTAGAAAAACAACAACACAGGCTCATTCTGAAAACGTAGCCCTATAGACATTTCTGGAGATTGTTAATTATGTAGCCAGAGCTACGTATGGCTGCATTTCGTCTTTAAAATTATTGCTATAGGGCGGTATAACATTTTTTTTTTTGCGCTTAGCAGCTGACTGATTTCCTCTGTATGGACGGCTTTCCTGCTGTTACCAGATTGTCTCGTAGCTTGACATGTACGTTGGCAGACTTGAGAGGCAGAGCACAGCTGGTTGCGCCAACAGGGTTTTTCTGGATTGCTTTTTAAAAACACTATCGGTTGGGTTTTGGGATGTGGGTGGGCGGTGGTCAATTGATACTTTTGAAAACACTATTGGTTGGGTTTAGGGAAGGAGGAGGGTGGGTCAGTCGATTGGTCAATCAGTTGACATCGGCCTCTGGTGGATTTACACAATAATAGCAGGCACGAATGGCATTCGCAAGAGAAATTTGAAAAAAGCGTACACAGTGGCCTCTGGTGGATTTGTGTAAACAAAAACTGCAAAAATAACATAGCTCCTGGGACATATTTGGCCAACACAGGCTCATTTTGTAAATGTAGTCCCGTGGATGTTTCTGGAGACTGCGAATTATGTAGCCGGAGGTACGTATGGATGCATTAAACTTTTTTTAAGCGAACGCTACGGGGCGGTATGATGCCGTTCCTTTTCGCGTTTACTAGCTGACCACTTACCTCCGTGTGGAGGGCTTTCCCGCTGCAACCAGTTTGTCCAGTCAGCATGTCATGTACGTCTGCAAACTTGAGACGCAGAGAGGAGGTGACCACGACAATGAGTCCGGTTCCAGACAAAAACAAAATCCAAAAAATAAAATGAACAAGTGAATAACGGTGAGAATGTGGTAAAATCCGAAAACGCAGTAAATATGAGGGCTTTACTTTTTCTGGATGGCTTTTGCAAACCGTTGCTTGGATTTAGGGAAGTAAGTGAATGGGTGGGTCAATCGATAAAATGGGTTGGGTTTAGGGAAGGAGGAGGATGGGTCAATCAATTGGTCAGCCAGCCAGTCAGTCATTCAGACAGTCAGACAGACTGTCAGTTGACAGCAGGCTCTGGTGTGTTTACGTGAGAACAGTGGGCACGAACGGCAATCTCAAGAGAATTTTGAGATATGAAAAAGTGCACACAGCGGCTTCTCGCAGATTCGCGAAAACAAAAACTGCAAAAATACGTACCTCTCAGGACATATTTCATGGTCTCCAGAAATGTCCACAGAACTACGTTTTCAGAATGAGCCTGGGTTGTATTTGGCGCTCTCAAGAATTTTATACAGTGGTACGTTTTCAGAAAGAGCCTGGGTTGTATTTGGCGCTCTCCAGTATTGTATACAGTGGTACGTTTTCAGAATGAGTCTGGGTTGTATTTGGCGCTCTCCAGTATTGTATACAGTGGTACGTTTTCAGAATGAGTCTGGGTTGTATTTGGCGCTCTCCAGTATTGTATTCAGTGGTATGTTTTCAGAAAGAGCCTGGGTTGTATTTGGCACTCTCCAGAACTGTATACAGTAAAAGTTTTCCGAATGAGCCTGGGTTGTATTTGGCGCTCTCCAGTATTGTATACAGTGGTATGTTTTCAGAATGAGCCTGGGTTGTATTTGGCGCTCTCCAGAATTGTATACAGTGGTACGTTTTCAGAATGAGCCTGGGTTGTATTTGGTGCTCTCCAGTATTGTATACAGTGGTACGTTTTCAGAATGAGTCTGGGTTGTATTTGGCGCTCTCCAGAATTGTATACAGTGGTACGTTTTCAGAATGAGCCTGGGTTGTATTTGGCGCTCTCCAGTATTGTATACAGTGGTACGTTTTCAGAATGAGCCTGGGTTGTATTTGGCGCTCTCCAGAATTGTATACAGTGGTACGTTTTCAGAATGAGCCTGGGTTGTATTTGGCGCTCTCCAGTATTAAATACAGTGGTACATTTTCAGAATGAGCCTGGGTTGTATTTGGCACTCTCCAGTATTGTATACAGTGGTACGTTTTCAGAAAGAGCCTGGGTTGTATTTGGCACTCTCCAGAATTGTATACAGTGGTACGTTTTCAGAAAGAGCCTGGGTTGTATTTGGCGCTCTCCAGTATTGTATACAGTGGTACGCTTTCAGAATGAGCCTGGGTTGTATTTGGCGCTCTCCAGTATTGTATACAGTGGTACGTTTACAGAATGAGTCTGGGTTGTATTTGGCGCTCTCCAGTATTGTATACATCGGTATGTTTTCAGAAAGAGCCTGGGTTGTATTTGGCACTCTCCAGAACTGTATACAGTGGTACGTTTTCAGAATAAGTCTGGGTTGTTTTTGTCGCTCTCCAGTATTGTATACAGTGGTACATTTTCAGAAAGAGCCTGGGTTGTATTTGGCGCTCTCCAGTATTGTATACAGTGGTACGTTTACAGAATGAGTCTGGGTTGTATTTGGCGCTCTCCAGTATTGTATACATCGGTATGTTTTCAGAAAGAGCCTGGGTTGTATTTGGCACTCTCCAGAACTGTATACAGTGGTACGTTTTCAGAATAAGTCTGGGTTGTTTTTGTCGCTCTCCAGTATTGTATACAGTGGTACGTTTTCAGAAAGAGCCTGGGTTGTATTTGGCGCTCTCCAGAATTGTATACAATGGTACGTTTTCAGAAGAACCTGGGTTGTATTTGACACTCTCCAGAATTGTATACAGTGGTACGTTTTCAGAAAGAGCCTGGGTTGTATTTGGCGCTCTCCAGTATTGAATACAGTGGTATGTTTTCAGAAAGAGCCTGGGTTGTATTTGGCACTCTCCAGAACTGTATACAGTGGTACGTTTTCAGAATAAGTCTGGGTTGTTTTTGTCGCTCTCCAGTATTGTATACAGTGGTACGTTTTCAGAAAGAGCCTGGGTTGTATTTGGCGCTCTCCAGAATTGTATACAATGGTATGTTTTCAGAAAGAGCCTGGGTTGTATTTGGCGCTCTCCAGTATTGTATACAGTGGTATGTTTTCAGAAAGAGCCTGGGTTGTATTTGGCGCTCTCCAGTATTGTATACAGTGGTATGTTTTCAGAAAGAGCCTGGGTTGTATTTGGCGCTCTCCAGTATTGTATACAGTGGTATGTTTTCAGAAAGAGCCTGGGTTGTATTTGGCACTCTCCAGTATTGTATACAGTGGTATGTTTTCAGAAAGAGCCTGGGTTGTATTTGGCGCTCTCCAGTATTGTATACAGTGGTATGTTTTCAGAAAGAGCCTGGGTTGTATTTGGCGCTCTCCAGAATTGTATACAGTGGCATGTTTTCAGAAAGAGCCTGGGTTGTTGATATGCCAGTCAGAGATTCTGAAAGCAACAAAGGAAATTGTGTGTATCGTCCACATCAACCAACGGTTGATGATCAGAGGAGAAACAGACGAGAGAAAGAAAGCAATTTCAGGCTGTCACCAAACACAAGACCTGAAGAAAGAGTCGAGGAAAGCTTGAAATAAAAGGATCGAGAGTGGGAAAATAGTCTGACAATTCAGAGAGACTGAAGTTTTCAAAATGAAAGAGGAACGTGGAACTGGATATCGACTGAGGGATGATAATGACACACAATTGAAGCTGAAGAAGAAAAAGAAAGACGAGGTAAAAAGATCTGGATTGTTCATTCTCAATCCATCTTTTTAGTCCATTTGCGTCTTTTTTTTCCCTCTTATAGGTCTTTCAATGACCCTCTATTAAAATGAATAGGTCATGCTGATGCCCCCGTGGCTGAAAATGGGCTCAGGAGAGTATATGTGAAATCAGAGAGAGAAGAGCTGCTGAGAGACTCATAAATCACAGCATGCTATGGGGGATACAGCTCACCAAAATGAACATTAATTCATCGATCTGAGAAAGATATCTTCTTCTGGGTGGAGAAAGAGAATAGTGATGTAATCTCACATGGCAATTCGTAACCTTTAGATTTAGAGGATAATTAATTTGTAAGATCTCATTTGTACATTTTAACACAATCACCCAAAATAATAAAAAATGCAGGGTTCCTCACAATCGATTTGTGTTGGGACAACATGAAGGGATTAAGCGAACTTAATAGTGTTTGCTAATTTAAGTGGATTGAACATAAAACAACTAAGTTGTGCACAAAAAAACACCTCAAGAATTGTGCTGTTTCCAACCCAGGCTCATTGCGGATAAGTACCCAGGTCTGCACTTCTGGAGAAAGCAAAATACATAACCTTAGGTACGTAAATATTTCTCAAGTGATGTTTAACAGATTAAGGAATTTTTCACAGTATTTCTTATAATGTTTTTTCTTCTGGAGAAAGTCTGAGTTGTTTTATTTTGGCTAGAATAAAAGGAGTTTTTGATTTTTAAAACCCATTTTAAGGTCAATATTATTAGCTCCCTTAAGCAATATTTTTTTTGGATTGTCAACAGAACAAACCACTGTACAATAATTTGCCTATTTACCCTAATTTTGACCTATAGTTAAGCCTTTAAATGTCACTTTAAGCTGTATAGAAATGTCTTGAAAAATATCTAGTCAAATATTCAACCCAAGCTCATTCTGGAAATGTAGCCCCGCGGACGTTTCTGGAGACCGCGATTTACGTGGCCGGAGGTACGTAAGGCCGCGTTTAGTTTTTTTCGAGCGAACGCTGCGGGGCGGTGTGGCGCCGCTCCGCCCCTCCTCTTCGCGCTCGCCGGCCGACGGCTCGCCTCCGAGTGGAGGGCTTTCCCGATACAACCAGTTTGTCCGCTTAGCTCACAGCGTTGCGTCGGCGGAGCGGAGGCCCCGGAGGAGGAGCCGACCGCGGGGACGACAACCGGGATCGAGTCCGGGGAACAGCGGTTCCGGAAATCAGGTAAGACGAAAAACGGAATCCGAAAAATAAGGGCGAGAACGCGGCGGGATCCGAAAACGCGGTCGAAGACGAAGACTTTTGCTTTTTTTTTTCTGGACGGCTTTTGCGAACCGTCGCTCGGGTTTAGGGAAGGAGGAGAAGAAGGAGGAAGAGGAGGGCGGCCGAGTCGGCCGATCTGGCGGCTTTTCGCGAGACAACGGCGTGGGCGCAAACGGCACACGCTCCCGAGAGGTGCCCGAGACGCGAAAAAGCGCGCACAGCGGCCTCTCGCGGATCCGCGAAAACAAAAACCGCTCAAATACGTACCTCCCGGGACGTAAATCGCGGTCCGCAGAAACGTCCGCGGGGCTTCGTTTCCACAATGAGCCCGGGTTGCAAATATTATGTACTGATAGGGTTAGATAAAAGTAGATAAAAGATAAAAGAAATCAGTTATTAGAAATGAGTTATTAAAACTATTATGTTTAAAAACATGCTGAAAAAATCTGCTCTCCGTTAAACAGAAATTGGGCAAAACATAAAAGGATTACAAATTAATTGTACTAATCTAGACTGCATGTGCACTTTGGGTTAAATAATAATTCTTCTCAAAATCTCAGCTCTTCCAGAGATCCTGAATGGACGGAGATAAAGGAGGAGAAGTAGGCAGAGGAGACAGACTGCGGTATTTGTCTTCCTAATGACAGCGCAGTTAATTAATCTGTGCCATTACTAATTCAACAGGGTCTCAGGAACAGGAAGTGATGGAGAATGAGTTGGAGGGTGAATGTGCTATTTTCAGCTCAAACCTCCTCTCAAAATTGGGGCTCGGTAGAAGCAGAATAAATATTTCCGTTTATTTTTCATTTATGAACACCTAAGGCAATTAGTTTAGTTTAGTTTAGTTTAAACTTTATTGTCCGTTCTGCTTGACACAGAAAGGACATTTTTCTTCAACACTGGATTTAGGACAACAATTACAAACATACAACAACGACACAATAACACTTATCAACACAACAACATAAGTTAAAAGTTTAAAAACCAAATTAGCCCCATGCACAATACTGCAAATCATACTTGGTAACCACCTCATTCACTACAAACATTGATCCGGTTTAGAACTGCCATTGGGATAAATGACTTTTTATAGGCATTTCTTCGTGCTTTAGGAATTCTAATATGGAAGCATATGAGTAGCATAATTCAATTCAAAATGTAATATGCAAAATGGCAATGCAATATGTTAAATGGCAATGTATTTCTGTATTTGAATTTGCATTTTCCAAGACATATGAGCAATGTTTGGTGCAGAATGAAAATGAAAATTAAATTACATTGTTTGCATTTCTCATTTCAAACACTGTTTTAATATGTAAATTGTATCCACATTTTAAAGCTTTATAAGTAGCAAAATTAAATTGAAAATGCTATACACAAACTGAATTTGATGTGAATAAAGTAAAAGCAGAAACTGTAGCAAAATGATCATTTAAATGTTATTTGTCCTAAATGCATTTTCACTCGCGTCTAGGAAATGCAGGATTACATTTTCAGCATAACAGCATGGGATGTGTGTAGCAAAATTAATTTTGAAATGTAATACACAAAACGATAATGCAGTATGTAAATGGCAGTGTATTTCTGTATTTCAGTTAGCATTTTCCAAAACATATGTGCAATGTTTGCTGCAGAATGAAAATGAAAATGAGAAAAACATAATGCATTTTCATTTAACACATCGCGACGAATGAAAGCCGATTTGAAATTGAAAATGCATTCTGGCCTGGCCACGCCCACAGACGGCCACCGTTGCTGCAAGGCAGGTTTTAGGTTATGTCGTCACAGCTGCATCGAGGACATTTGGCAGCATAAACATGGCGAAGTCTGTTCCTCAGCGGCTTCGTGAAGCTGCACGAGCCCTCGAGCGTGAACTGGGAAATACTTTAGAAAGCCAATCACCTCCTAGCTCAGTAAACTTGGCTTAAGGTGTGATATTCGCGCACGCAGTTTTAGGGATCATCTGCAAATTACATCGACAGAACCTAAAGGGGCTTTAGCTGATGTGTACTGTATGCTTATGACAAGAGCTATTGCCTATTTCTGCATTGTATGTACCATATAGTTAGAGGTATAGTAGCTTTGCTACCTGTATTAAATCAGTCTGGCCTCTAACCATTTATTGGAATCTCCTGAATTTTTTTCTACTTTGCGTTACTGTGCGTTTTGGTTCTGTTGATGATTTGATAATTCTTATAATTTGCAGATGATCCCTAAAACTGCATGCGCGAAAATCAAACCTAAGGCCAAGTTTCCTGAGCTAGGAGGTGATTTCTTTTCTAAAGTATTTCCCAGTTCACGCTCGAGGGCTCGTGCAGCTTCACGAAGCCGCTGAGGAACAGACTTCGCCATGTTTATGCTGCCAAATGTCCCAAATTGTCCTCGATGCAGCTGTGACGACATAACCTAAAACCTGCCTTGCAGCAACGGTGGCCGTCTGTGGGCGTGGCCAGGCCAGAATGCATTTTCAATTTCAAATCGGCTTTCATTCGTCGCGATGTGTTAAATGAAAATGCATTATGTTTTTCTCATTTTCATTTTCATTCTGCAGCAAACATTGCACATATGTTTTGGAAAATGCTAACTGAAATACAGAAATACACTGCCATTTACATACTGCATTATCGTTTTGTGTATTACATTTCAAAATTAATTTTGCTACACACATCCCATGCTGTTATGCTGAAAATGTAATCCTGCATTTCCTAGACGCGAGTGAAAATGCATTTAGGACAAATAACATTTAAATGATCATTTTGCTACAGTTTCTGCTTTTACTTTATTCACATCAAATTCAGTTTGTGTATAGCATTTTCAATTTAATTTTGCTACTTATAAAGCTTTAAAATGTGGATACAATTTACATATTAAAACAGTGTTTGAAATGAGAAATGCAAACAATGTAATTTAATTTTCATTTTCATTCTGCACCAAACATTGCTCATATGTCTTGGAAAATGCAAATTCAAATACAGAAATACATTGCCATTTAACATATTGCATTGCCATTTTGCATATTACATTTTGAATTGAATTATGCTACTCATATGCTTCCATATTCTAAACCTGCGTCCTGATGGTAGCAATTCAAATGCTGAGTGAAGCATTTTATCCTACAGCAAAAGTATCTATTTCAAGGTTCGGTATAGGGATTCACTTGTGTTTTGTTATTATTCCACACACTTGCAAACTTAACAGATTATGTATAGTGTTTGACTTAGTCCCTTTATTAATCAGGGGTCTCCACAGCGGAATGAACCGCCAACTTATCCAGCATATGT